>NC_090261.1:1920489-2005489 GCF_037325665.1 Littorina saxatilis
GGATTGGGTTATAGCAAGATATTGTGATACACAATGAGGCGCCAATGACCATGATATTTTTGTTGGATTGGGTTATAGCAAGATATTGTGATACACAATGAGGCGCCAATGACCATGATATTTCATTCATAAATCAAGACTTTCAGGAAAGCAGAAAGGATACATGTATATATGTTCTTAAAAACTTTCTTTCTTTTATTAGATGCATGTGACAAGGCAAACATTACTTTAATTTTTTTAAATTGTGCTAACGGTATACAAATTGACTAGTTTTTGTAGTATTTCTCAACACAAAAAAAGGGCTCATCTGTTGAGCTTTGACTATGGTTACTGCATTGCTCAGTACCCAGCCATGTGAAGAAGAGATTTATCTGTTGAGCTTTGACTATGGTTACTGCATTGCTCAGTACCCACCCATGTGAAGAAGAGATTTATCTGTTGAGCTTTGACTATGGTTACTGCATTGCTCAGTACCCAGCCATGTGAAGAAGAGATTTATGTCTGAGGGCAAATGTTGTGTGCCAGTTATAATGCCTGCTGTATCACAGCATGTGCAACATTCACTAAGATTGTTGCATGCATCAAAGATCACACATATTCCACAAGCATGCATCAAAGATCACACATATTCCACAAGCATGCATCAAAGATCACACATATTCCACAAGCATGCATCAAAGATCACACATATTCCACAAGCATGCATCAAAGATCACACATATTCGACAAGACTGAAAGTCAGAAACATATTGAAGGGTTTAGGTTTATTTTCATGCATAAGAATGTTTTTACGTAGACATGTTGGGTCTGTTTAATGAAAGTCACATTTTAGATTTTTGTAAGAGCAGCTGCGTATGTCACTGCTACATATCTTGACCACATGAAATGAAACAAAGTTTATCTTGAAATGGTTACCATAACACCCTGATTGAACATCAAGTTAATCTGCATGTAATGCAATTTTTTGGTGTGCAAACTGCATTTTTTTTTCTTCATATTGTCGAAAAGAATATGTGAGCAGAATATGTTTAGGTACGGGACTTCCATTTTATCTATAGACTAGTGACATTTGTTCATGTACATGTACACACAAAATAATATAACACCCAAACAGTTCAGTGGAAATATAACTTTTATAACTATAAGGCAGTGGTAGAGGTTTATTCTTCCTTGTGGTTTATCATGAAACGATTTAGTTTAACACATTTATGCACACACAATTTCAGACATGCGTTTGTGAGCAGATTTGCCACACAAAATAGTTGCGTACACCAGGCAGGATTCTAAGTACATGTATTAAAAAAATATAGTTAATTATGCTGGACATTATTGACCTGTTATCATTTGTTCTGAGAAACTGAACACATATTTAAAATCAAAACCAAACGTTTAACAATTACAAATAGAACAAGTCGCGCAAGGCGAAAATACAACATTTAGTCAAGTAGCTGTCGAACTCACAGAATGAAACTGAACGCAATGCAACGCAGCAAGACCGTATACTCGTAGCATCGTCAGACCACCGCTCACAGCAAAGGCAGTGAAATTGACAAGAAGAGCGGGGTAGTAGTTGCGCTGAGAAGGATAGCACGCTTTTCTGTACCTCTCTTCGTTTTAACTTTCTGAGCGTGTTTTTAATCCAAACATATCATATCTATATGTTTTTGGAATCAGGAACCGACAAGGAATAAGATGAAAGTGTTTTTAAATTGATTTGGAAAATTTAATTTTGGTAATAATTTTTATATATTTAATTTTCAGAGCTTGTTTTTAATCCAAATATAACATATTTATATGTTTTTGGAATGAGCAAATGATGGAGAATAAGATGAACGTAAATTTGGATCGTTTTATAAAAAAATTTTTTTTTTTACAATTTTCAGATTTTTAATGACCAAAGTCATTAATTAATTTTTAAGCCACCAAGCTGAAATGCAATACCGAAGTCCGGGCTTCGTCGAACATTACTTGACCAAAATTTCAACCAATTTGGTTGAAAAATGAGGGCGTGACAGTGCCGCCTCAACTTTCACGAAAAGCCGGATATGACGTCATCAAAGACATTTATCAAACAAGAGGCGAAGCCTTCAAGGCTCACGTAAGAAATCGACAAACAGTAACACAAACTCAATCACTCAATCACTCCGTCACACACACACACACACACACACACACACACACACACACACACACACACACACACACACACACACAGTAAGCATAGGTGAAACTGTGCAAGAAAGCGAGACCCTGGATCTGCCAAGTAGTCTCGGCCCGCTCACAATAACAATGACCGAGACTTTCAGTAATTCCTTTGCGTGACGTCTAACCCTCTTACGTCATAATGTGACGTCTTCAAATAGTTTCTATCACACACGTCAAACACTTTTGACCGAGACTGACGTAATCCATAGACTCGGAAATGTTAAAGTTTCTATCACACACACACGCACGCACAGACAGACAAAGTTTATCATCGCATAGGCTACACTTACGTGAGCCAAAAAATGAAAAAAACATATGGGGATATCATACCCAGGAACTCTCATGTAAAATTTAATAAAGATCGGTCCAGTAGTTTAGTCTGCATCGCTCTACACACACACACACACGCACAGACACACAGACATACACCACACCCTCGTCTCGATTCCCCCCTCTACGTTAAAACATTTAGTCAAAACTTGACTAATGTAATAAAATGATGTAAAGTACAGTACTGCTGTGTGTACTAATTTGTCATTCCCCCTGCAGGTACAATGCGTATTTTACAATACAATACAATACAATAATCTTTATTCATCTCTAAAAGAGAAATTACAAGCCTGACTGTGTGTCTGTAAAATCAATCAATTAATCAATCAATCAACCATGCATGTAGTAACATTCACATCGCATATTCACATCATATCGTTACACGCAAACATTGTACCCACACACTTACTAAAATAAGCCTACAAATAGAAGCAATGCATTGCCTGTTTAAAAATTATATCACATTATCACACTTTGATCATCAAAAACAAGGTAAGATTGGTAATTTGTACAGATTAGCATGCTGCATTCATTTACTGCAGGAATGTTTCATTTTATGTTCTTATTATCTTAATGCTCCAGATTTGCATGAAAATGTATTCTTTGCTGCCACAAAATGTTTAATATGCAGTCATACCAACAGATTTTATGTTTGTATTTTAACAAAACAATTAACATAATAATTTGAGCATTGTCAAAGAAAGGCAAGGCAAGACAACATGTGTAAAATACAACAGAATACAATTAGAAATAATAATAAAATAATGAACACTTATGAATCGTCCCTTCTCGCAAGAGCTCACAGCGATATACAATAGCAATAAACATCAGCACACACACACACACACACACGATTGAAATCCAGTTAATACATTTAAATAAAATTTGAAAAAATTAGAAGTTAGAAAATGTAAAATATTCAGAGTACAGTGGAGTCCGGGTACAACAAATCTCAAGGGAGATACATTTTAGTTTGTTATATCAGTAATTCGCTGTAGAGTTTTCAACCCTAAATGGCCTCAAGACAAGTTTTCCCACTCACCTTCAAATGATCGTCCCATCGATCTTTCCTTGGCGAGTACAATCTCTGCATGTTTTCAACAGCTTCATAATATAATCCATAGAGGCATAGTTCACATGTTCACTTTACTGTCACAATTTTAGAAGTAAAATTTAAAAAGTCATGTAAAAGCATGTACATGTACATTCATTCTGATCAATCTCCGATTGTCCACCAGTTCTGGTGCATGTACTACCCTGGCCAAGTTTCCTCTCAAGACATCAAAGAGACCACCCCATAGGTTAAACTCCCCATAGGTTAAACTCGGTCACTGACCCGGGTGCAGGAAGTGTTTCCTCTCTCATATGAAAGGGGAACCACCTCTCATAGCTAAAACTGGGTCAATGACCCCTGAGAAGAAGGTCAGTGTCTATAAAGAAGGCCACCCAGCTATCACAATGGACCTGCCTTTGATCTCGCCTCACAGGCAGATCGTTGTAGCCTTGTGACTTTTTAAGAGCACAGTCATAGCTTAGCAGCTGATTGGAAGTGAAAACACAGCGGCGGTGGCTGTTCCGTGCACCTCCCGCTGTTTGTTCAGAGTTCGCTCATCACGCGATGTGCACTTGTGTTTGTGTATTTTTGTCTATGGAGACAATTATTGACATCAGTTCGTTGTAGCCTTGTGACTTTTAGAGACAAAACGGCTCTGGGGCGATGAAAACGTGTTTGTTATAAGAAGGGTTCGTTATGCAAATGAGTTCAAAAGGTTCGTTGTAGTCGGAAAGTAACAAGTAAGAAATAGAAGGCTGTCTGCCGGGAAATCAATGACAGTTCGTTAAAAGCGGGATTTCGTTATACCCAGGTTCGTTATAGCTGCACTCCACTGTAGTTGATGCCTTGGTTAGCAATGTCTGCCACCGTCACAGCGTGGAGACATAGAGTCCATATGTGATGAAGTCAGTGTCTCTGCATACTTCATGTCCCGTAAGCTGCTTCCACCTCTGATGATAGTTTGAAGGCCTTCCTGTACAGCTCTGCAGCTTCTAGGCAGTCACCTGAGGCCTGAGGAAAATTAAAGAAGTTATTACTTGTTAGGAGCTATAAATCTGCATCTGAAAACTACAAATCTTGAATTGGTTCTGTAATACTGTTTTTGCATGCATTCCGCAAACCAGTTTCATTGTGTTCATTCCATTTCATTCTTTCCGTTTGTTTGCTGAGTTTTTCCACCCTTTTGTTTAGTTACGACTGATGTTCATTTACAGATGGTTTAAGGTCGACTGTGAGCATAACTGTTCCATCATACTGTATGCTTCGACTAGAAGTGGAGAGATCTCTTAGTGTATTTCTGTGCATTGTTAAATCGATATAAGTATTGCCCCTGGAATTTTTGAGGCAAACAGATCAAATGATTTTCACTTGCAAACTATCAAATTGTCAAATATTTACACTTGTACTGGCGGAACATGAGTTAGGAATATGTGCTTTGAGGATAAAGAAAAAATGGTTCAAACTTAAGAACTCTGGACCTACAATCTCTTTCTCACTTGTATTTTGCACTGTTGATCTAAAATTGTTTCCTGTCAGAATTGCCCAAAAGGGGTCCTTTTTTTCTCAACCTGAAATACAGAAGGAATAGTGGGGCTCCTATGTTGCAAAATCATTCAAATCATGCAACAAACACCAAATTAAGCAAATATGAAGAGTTTTATGTGCTTAACAAAACCTGATACAGAGCCATCGCGAAAAATAAAAAATGGGTAGTTTTTAAACAATTTTTCAAAATGGCCGCCAGTGTAAACGGTTGGGTATGTTAGGCATATTTCACTTCATGTGATTAACAGCAAATTTGGCGTAAATAGACATTTGCTTTTGCTTAACAAAACCTGATACAGAGCCACCGTGAAAAAATTAAGAAATCAGTAGTTTTTTTACAATTTTCAAAATGGCCGCCAATAAAAGGGTATTTAGGCATTTTTGATGCTACAAGACATTCTCTTGCAATAGAAACTAACACAAACACATTTTTAAACAAAACAATACATGTATTGTTGGTGCAGAGAATGATTGGACGGTGTGGGTGGCAGGGTTGAAGAATTTGTGGATTACCTAAACTGTGCAAAAATAAATATATTGCACCAATTTTCATTCCAAAACGAAAACATTCATTCCTGTGCTGTTATATTCAATGTATGCTATTGAGGGCACTCAACTTGGCTAACTGGAACACTTTTAAGATAAAAGGTGGCCTTTACATGGGTTATTTGACCGCCGCCCAAATAAGGGTACCCCCAAAATAAAACTGATAAAAATGTAATGTATCAACTCAAAAGTCGACTAAAATTCATAATCGCTGTATTTCGAAAACGTTGTTTGTTCTCATGTGTTTACACAACTAGCACATTCCGGCAAGTGTCTATACTCAAAAGAAACCATCTGTCATATATACATGCGAAGTCAAAAATATGTGGGATGTAAGTCAACAAACCTGTGGCAGTTTTTAAAATATTATTTCGTGAAGATTTGAAAGTGTACTCAAACGGTTGAACTACGCCTCGTGCGTAGACACACATTCCTGAAGGTTTCAACGCAACCCACTTGGTCATTGCTAAAATACATGGATTTTAGTTGACTTGGGTATCCCTCAAATTTGACACATAAACATCTCATCCGTGAGATCGACACATACATCAGTAGGTACAATGGCACAACACTAGAAATATGCAAGATGGCGAAATAAAACAACCTGTTCTGGATGGATAATCAAGTTGACTTTCTCTTCGTATACAACAGTGACCCAGTTGTGCCTCAGGAATTGTCGTCGGCTTTTTAAAAGGTACCCGAAGTTTTTGTCACATCTCTTTGTCACGTCAAGGGTATCCTTATTTTGACGGCGTAAATGATGATGTTAAAAAAAATGTGCCAGATAGCGAAGATGCGAGCCTTTAATGGCATAGACAGTTTGAATAAAATGACACAGGAATAAAAGTTTGAGTTGGGGTATGAAAATGGGTGCAATAATATTTTTGCACAGTTTAGATGCTGACAGTTTTCACAGGCATGCAAGCACATTTGCAGAGAGCTGTGCTCTGCAGTCCTTCTTAGCAGCATTTGCAGCGTTTTGTTGTACAGCTCTTCTTGCAGGCACACCTCATGAGTTCTCGGCACACGCTGGATACCTCTTGAAAGCTCGTCCAGAATGACTCCCACTTTCCAGCCTTGAACTGCCAGCCCACAGAGTTTGGAAGTCTAATAGGTAGATGGCTCTTCTCAATCTCATGTCCTGCAGCAGCACCTCACTTGTAAGGGGATTATGGTCAATTTGGCAGCTCTTTTTACTGAAGAGGTACCGTCTAGCACTGTTTACACCCAGTACGTTGCTGGTTTTGTCCTACAAATGTACACCAAAAAGCTCTTGTGCTGCCCTGTCAGTGGTACTCAGCTTACAAAGAGGAGCAGACAACCTGAAGAAAGTTTGAGTGACGTCTTCAAATGCTTGCCATACTTCCCAAGCCTTCTGATTCCCCAATACCATTGAAGAACGACATAGTGTCACAGCCTGTAAGGCTATGCAAAATGGGCAGACAGGGTGACTTCTCTTGGCCAATGGCTTTGGCAATGTGGCGATACACTTCACGAGCAGAAAAAAACGCAACACAGCTGGAATGAGAAGCAGACTGTCTGGCCTCCTCTACATCCATGGTGCAGGAAATCAGCCTGTGGTACCCTTCACACAAAAGATGAAAAGTGACATTTTTATTTGAATGTATTTGAATAATGTTTACTATCTCAGAGAGTCGGTCAAAGCCGGGTTAGCAAGTCTTCACACAACAGACCAAAATGAAAATAAATTGCATTTCATGAATTCGTATAATTCTTACTGTTTCAGGTTAAAAAACAAACAAACACAGTTTCCAGTGACCCAACTGATTCTGGAATCTTTCTGACCGCTACATTTATTCGCTTCAAACAGTCGCTAACAGAATGTTGACCATAGTGAGGGTTCGTACGTTAAACCCATCAAATTCACAGAGGTCGCTTACAAATGATGTGCAAACATGTTCCAATTAATACAAATAAAAAAATCTTACTGTTAAGATGTATTAGGTAACAAACCTTGATACAGTAGATCTAGTACTAGTGAAATCGGCTCCCTTCTGTGGCACCGGAATAAATGCAGAACGCTTGTTCCCAGGAACCGGCATGTGGTGTAACTCTTGTATATCCTGTAAAAATAAAATTCACACCAATGCACGGTCAACTTAAAATAAGCAAAAGGATGAGAAACAAGCAACAAACCAAAATTGTAAAACTCAAAGAGCGGTACCTCTTCATTTTTCAAAACCACTTATCTCATTTGATTAGCATACACTGTATGCTTTTGTCTGTTACCTACCGTCTTTGAAAGTTTGATCACAACACTGTAAAGACATGGGGAGTGGAGTGTTTTTATCTCCAGCTGGTCATCCTACTATCTGGCCTACCCTCACTCAGTTTTTGACTCTACCCCTCCCCACCTTATGGAAGTCCTTAACGTAGGCAGGACTAATCATTTATCATACCATGAACAATCTCTTTCTCCTCGCCTTTTATTCAAAGTTCGTTTAATCTGTTTAAAATCACCAGCGTGGCGATCATGATTTCCTTACTTGTAATCAACAGATAGATCTAGATCTATCAGCATCACAATCCAGCTTGATGAGCTATTGCAAGATTACTCTGCATTTCAGCGCTTCACCCGATGAATAACAGACCCCAGGGGAGAATTAAACAGTAAAATGATGTGACATTGGTGAATGGATGCGTATTCTTGAAAACTTACCTTCAGAAACGTTGTTTTCGCTCAAATCAAAACACGCAATGTTGCGGAGGCCGCCATCTTGAATTTTCATGCTGCGGATATATAAAATTCTAAAAACGATCAAATTAAATACCAGAACACAAAAATACCCATAAGAGTATTTATGTCATGCATGTGTTATCAGCAGACAACTTCTGGTGCATGGTAAACCATTGAATTTTACATTTGCTGAGTTGGGAATATTTACTGCTGAGCGCTTTTGGTACGAATTTCGTCTGCTGTAAATGCAGCCTTTTATTCCCTATCAAAGACAAAAAAAACGATTTCTGAAGTGGCTCTGTATCTGAAATCCCTTAAATAATTATAAGGAACAATACCACAAAGTATGATGTTTGTTGCAAGATGTGAATGATTTATGAGTGTGTCTGCAACATACGAGCCCCACTAGAAGAGATGAAAGAAAAGAATCAAAGTGAGCCTTACCTCTTTTCTCTCTGCCTCCTGAACCAACTGTAGAGCTTTCTCTTCATTGGCTGATCTGCTGGTCTGGCTCAGGTTGCGGAACATTATGTCGGTACGCAGGATGTATTTCACTCCACTCCTGAAAAAGCCACAACAAACAGAAACAGAAATATATTTTCTGCCCTCTCTTCTATTTCAATGTTATTGTTTTCCTTCCATCTCTTCTATTTCAATGTTATTGTTTTCCTTCCATCTCTTCTATTTCAATGTTATTGTTTTCCTTCCCTCTCTTCTATTTCAATGTTATTGTTTTCCTTCCATCTCTTCTATTTCAATGTTATTGTTTTCCTTCCATCTCTTCTATTTCAATGTTATTGTTTTCCTTCCATCTCTTCTATTTCAATGTTATTGTTTTCCTTCCCTCTCTTCTATTTCAATGTTATTGTTTTCCTTCCCTCTCTTCTATTTCAATGTTATTGTTTTCCTTCCCTCTCTTCTATTTCAATGTTATTGTTTTCCTTCCATCTCTTCTATTTCAATGTTATTGTTTTCCTTCCATCTCTTCTATTTCAATGTTATTGTTTTCCTTCCCTCTCTTCTATTTCAATGTTATTGTTTTCCTTCCATCTCTTCTATTTCAATGTTATTGTTTTCCTTCCCTCTCTTCTATTTCAATGTTATTGTTTTCCTTCCATCTCTTCTATTTCAATGTTATTGTTTTCCTTCCATCTCTTCTATTTCAATGTTATTGTTTTCCTTCCAGGGGATGATGAATCTCTCGCTTATGTTGATATAAAGATTCCTTGATTTAGGATTTTGTTCTGTTTGATGAGAATTTAAAAAAAAATTTACAATTTTATTTTAAATGAACATTTAGTTACAGACAAAAGTAAACATTCAGCAGTATATGGATTGCATGTTAAACCCTTGAGAGGCCTGTGATGAATTACCTGATGGTTTACATGAGATGAATAGTGTCTTTCAGGTAATTCATTTTTATGACCTCATAGTCACAGATTATAACACTTTTTGATCCAAACGGTTGTGTTACTGATTATTTTCATTACTGTTACTACCACAGGGATGTCCTTTTACAAGACCACCAGAACATATGAATCGCGTAACACAGCATACCCCAGTTTCTGTCCTTCATGGAGACGCTGATGGTTGAAGACAATGGCCATCCCCGCCTCAGGCTGGATGCCACACACAATGTTCTTCTCCTCAGCACAGTACTTGCCGTCCCAATCCTGATAGCAAGGCAATCACATGTAAGGTAACAATAAAAAAAACGGGCGACAAAACAAACTACAACCAATAAACAAAAGAAAACAAACAAGTCGCGTAAGGCGAAAATACAATATTTAGTCAAGTAGCTGTCGAACTCACAGAATGAAACTGAACGCAATGCAACGCAGCAAGACCGTATACTCGTGGTCCACCGCTCACAGCATTGGCAGTGAAATTGACAAGAAGAGCGGGGTAGTGGTTACGCTATGCTGCATAGCACGCTTTTCTGTACCTCTGTTCGTTTTAACTTTCTGAGCGTGTTTTTAATCCAAACATATCATATCTATATATTTTTGGAATCAGGAACCGACAAGGAATAAGATGAAAGTGTTTTTAAATTGATTTGGACAATTTAATTTTGATAATAATTTTTATATATTTAATTTTCAGAGCTTGTTTTTAATCCAAATATAACATATTTATATGTTTTTGGAATCAGAAAATGATGGAGAATAAGATAAACGTAAATTTGGATCGTTTTATAAATTTTTATTTTTTTTTTACAATTTTCAGATTTTTAATGACCAAAGTCATTAATTAATTTTTAAGCCACCAAGCTGAAATGCAATACCGAACCCCGGGCTTCGTCGAAGAGTACTTGACCAAAATTTCAACCAATTTGGTTGAAAAATGAGGGCGTGACAGTGCCGCCTCAACTTTCACGAAAAGCCGGATATGACGTCATCAAAGACATTTATCAAAAAAATGAAAAAAACGTTCGGGGATTTCATACCCAGGAACTCTCATGTCAAATTTCATAAAGATCGGTCCAGTAGTTTAGTCTGAATCGCTCTACACACACACACAGACACACACACAGACACACACACAGACACACGCACATACACCACGACCCTCGTTTCGATTCCCCCTCGATGTTAAAATATTTAGTCAAAACTTGACTAAATATAACAACAACCATTACCACAAAAAAAGTGAGGAGAGAACTGATATAAATAATGAATATATATCCTCAAAAAGTCAGTAACTTTGAGAAATGTTATCTACAAATCACTCAATACTTTATACTGTGGTTTACTTAGCAAAATCTAAAGAGCATCGCAAAATGATAGTTTTACAGTATCTAATTGATATGAAAGGTTGCCAGATAAATCTTATATAACTGCATGTATACCATTGAATAAATGCTCACCCTGAACAAAGTTTGACTTTCATCCACAAAGTTTGTGCTGCCCCCCTCAAAGCCTTCGTTCAGGTAGAGCATGAACGTCTGTAAAGATCGCTCCTTGCTGTTACGCACAAAGTAGCCATCAAAGTGTGGAGCAAAGTGGCCGTCAGGCTGGTAGCGCCCCAGTCGCCACACCTTCAACACACACACACACACACAAAGATGGAATGACACAAAGTAGCCATCAAGGGTGGAGCAAAGTGGCCGCCAGGCTGGTAGCGCCCCAGTCGCCACACCTTCAACACACACACACAAAGATGGAATGACACAAAGTAGCCATCAAAGTGTGGAGCAAAGTGGCCGCCAGGCTGGTAGCGCCCCAGTCGCTACACCTTCAACACACACACACAAAGATGGAATGACACAAAGTAGCCATCAAAGGGTGGAGCAAAGTGACCGCCAGGCTGGTAGCGCCCCAGTCGCTACACCTTCAACACACACACACAAAGATGGAATGACACAAAGTAGCCATCAAAGTGTGGAGCAAAGTGACCGCCAGGCTGGTAGCGCCCCAGTCGCCACACCTTCAACACACACACACAAAGATGGAATGACACAAAGTAGCCATCAAAGTGTGGAGCAAAGTGGCCGCCAGGCTGGTAGCGCCCCAGTCGCCACACCTTCAACACACACACACACACAAAGATGGAATGACACAAAGTAGCCATCAAAGGGTGGAGCAAAGTGGCCGCCAGGCTGGTAGCGCCCCAGTCGCCACACCTTCAACACACACACACACACAAAGATGGAATGACACAAAGTAGCCATCAAAGGGTGGAGCAAAGTGGCCGCCAGGCTGGTAGCGCCCCAGTCGCCACACCTTCAACACACACACACACACAAAGATGGAATGACACAAAGTAGCCATCAAAGGGTGGAGCAAAGTGGCCGCCAGGCTGGTAGCGCCCCAGTCGCCACACCTTCAACACACACACACACACAAAGATGGAATGACACAAAGTAGCCATCAAAGTGTGGAGCAAAGTGACCGCCAGGCTGGTAGCGCCCCAGTCGCCACACCTTCAACACACACACACACACAAAGATGGAATGACACAAAGTAGCCATCAAAGTGTGGAGCAAAGTGACCGCCAGGCTGGTAGCGCCCCAGTCGCCACACCTTGAACACACACACACAAAGATGGAATGACACAAAGTAGCCATCAAAGGGTGGAGCAAAGTGACCGCCAGGCTGGTAGCGCCCCAGTCGCCACACCTTCAACACACACACACACACAAAGATGGAATGACACAAAGTAGCCATCAAAGGGTGGAGCAAAGTGGCCGCCAGGCTGGTAGCGCCCCAGTCGCCACACCTTCAACACACACACACACACACACACACAAAGATGGAATGACACAAAGTAGCCATCAAAGTGTGGAGCAAAGTGACCGCCAGGCTGGTAGCGCCCCAGTCGCCACACCTTCAACACACACACACACACAAAGATGGAATGACACAAAGTAGCCATCAAAGTGTGGAGCAAAGTGACCGCCAGGCTGGTAGCGCCCCAGTCGCCACACCTTCAACACACACACACACACAAAGATGGAATGACACAAAGTAGCCATCAAAGTGTGGAGCAAAGTGACCGCCAGGCTGGTAGCGCCCCAGTCACCACACCTTCAACACACACACACACACAAAGATGGAATGACACAAAGTAGCCATCAAAGTGTGGAGCAAAGTGACCGCCAGGCTGGTAGCGCCCCAGTCGCCACACCTTCAACACACACACACACACAAAGATGGAATGACACAAAGTAGCCATCAAAGTGTGGAGCAAAGTGGCCGTCAGGCTGGTAGCGCCCCAGTCGCCACACCTTCAACACACACACACACACAAAGATGGAATGACACAAAGTAGCCATCAAAGTGTGGAGCAAAGTGGCCGCCAGGCTGGTAGCGCCCCAGTCACCACACCTTCAACACACACACACACACAAAGATGGAATGACACAAAGTAGCCATCAAAGTGTGGAGCAAAGTGGCCGCCAGGCTGGTAGCGCCCCAGTCGCCACACCTTCAACACACACACACAAAGATGGAATGACACAAAGTAGCCATCAAAGTGTGGAGCAAAGTGACCGCCAGGCTGGTAGCGCCCCAGTCACCACACCTTCAACACACACACACAAAGATCTATGGAATTACACATGTAACGAGGTAACAACTACATGTCAGCTGTTAGAGGCACAACTCTAGGAATGCTGTCCTCCAAGTCCCCTTTCATTTGTACCAAGCTCCTATTGCCATCATCAAAGTAGATACATGTTGTAGCAATAGTGGTTGTACATAAGGGCTGAAAGAAAACTCCATAAGCCTTGCCTGTGTTAAACACCACATACACTTACAGATGTTTAACAATAACATGATGACCAGCAAATGTGTTATTCAGGTGCTCACTGGCACAATTCAGCTGGTGGCTGTCACAACCTTCAATTTTCATGATACTTTTTAACTCCTGAACTCAGACCAGTGTCTGACTATTACAGACAGCCATAGCCTGAACTCAGACCAGTGTCTGACTATTACAGACAGCCATAGCCTCAGGAGTTGATTTGCTGTTTATCTACCGTCTTTCAAAGAAGGGTAGAGTTCTACATGCACTTTCTACAAGTTAATGTCTCTGTCAACCCATGCCATTGCAATCACACTTAGCGTTGCCTTGTCTCATTACTCACAGAGTTGAGGGCTATAGGTGTCCACGTGCCCTGCATGAGGAACTTGATGCCATGCACATGCTGTTTGAGTGGATCGTCCTCAATGGTGATGTCAGACAGCCACGGTCGCATCCGTTCCCATAGCATCTCCGACAGTTCAGAGCTTTCTATTGAAATCCTGCCTCACAAAAAACAAAAATACATGTTAGGCACTAATCAGATCAATGCTGCACAGTCATACTTGTAGCCTCTGGTAAACATACACACGTACAAGCCACCCCCCCCTCTCTCTGTCGAAAAAAGGCAAAATCCAGTAGGGCGTAGATAAGGAATATTGAAAAACAGTATGTAAGTTGTAACACAGAAAACAAAACGTTGGGCTTAGTGTCCTAACCATCACTGCTTCAGTGTGCAAAGGACAGGTAAAACAAATGCAGACTGAGGCCAAAGTTTCGACCATAATTCAAAACGAAAGTAGACAAGTCGCATAAGGCGAAATAACAACATTTAGTCAAGCATTCGAACTCACAGAAGTAAACTAAGTACACCCAGACCGCATACTCGTAGTTTCGTCAGTCCACCACTCGTGGCAAAAGGCAGTGAAATCGACAAGCCAGAGTAGTGCGGTAATGGTCGCGTGAGCAGGATAACACGCTTTTCTGTATAGATCTCTATTCTTTTTAGCTTACTGAGTTTGTTTTTAATCCAAACATATCATATCTATATGTTTTTGGAATCAGGGACCGACAAGGAATAAGATGAAATTGTTTTTAAATCGATTTCGGAAAATTAATTTTAATCATAATTTTTATATTTTTAATTTTCAGAGCTTGATTGTAATCCAAATATAACATATATGTATATGTTTTTTGAATCAGAAAATGATGAAGAATAAGATGAAATTGTTTTTGGATCGTTTAATAAAAAAATAATTTTAATTACAAGTTTCCAATTTTAAATGACCAAACTCATTCATTAGTTTTTAAGCCACCAAGCTGAAATGCAATACTCGATCAAAGAATATTCTCGTAAATGGCCCATTGCTTCAGGTAAGAAACTGATTGCACCTCTCTCTCTCGTTCTCTCTCTCGCTCGCTCGTTCTTTCTCTCTCTCGCTCGTTCTCTCTCTCGCTCGTTCTCTCTCTCTCGCTTGTTCTCTCTCTCTCTCTCGCTCGTTCTCTCTCTCTCGCTCGTTCTCTCTCTCGCTTGTTCTCTCTCTCTCGCTCGTTCTCTCTCTCTCTCTCTCGCTCAGTCGTTCTCTCTCTCTCGCTTAGTCGTTCTCTCTCTCTCTCTCGCTTGTTCTCTCTCTATCGCTCGTTCTCTCTCTCTCTTGTTCTTTCTCTATCGCTCGTTCTATCTCTCTCTCTCTCGCTCAGTCGTTCTCTCTCTCTCTCGCTCGTTCTCTCTCTATCGCTCGTTCTCCGTTCTCTCTCTCTCTATCGCTCGTTTTCCGTTCTCTCTCTCTCAAAACAAACTTGAGAGCTTCAAAACTTTTTGAGTTTTAATAATTACTGTGGCAAAAAAGAATCAGTGACTGATGACTCCTTGGTGTGTGCTGCAGGAGCGAGCATTGATCCGGTCCATGAAACTGGGGTTTGATGACTTCACTGCGTTCATTGGTCCGGTCCATGGAACTGGGGTTTGATGACTTCACTGCGTCCATTGGTCCGGTCCATGGAACTGGGGTTTGATGACTTCACTGCGTCCAGTGGTCCGGTCCATGGAACTGGGGTTTGATGACTTCACTGCATCCATTGGTCCGGTCCATGAAACTGGGGTTTGATGACTTCACTGCGTTCATTGGTCCGGTCCATGGAACTGAGGTTTGATGACTTCACTGCGTTCATTGGTCCGGTCCATGGAACTGAGGTTTGATGACTTCACTGCGTCCATTGGTCCGGTCCATGGAACTGGGGTTTGATGACTTCACTGCGTCCATTGGTCCGGTCCATGGAACTGGGGTTTGATGACTTCACTGCGTCCAGTGGTCCGGTCCATGGAACTGGGGTTTGATGACTTCACTGCGTCCAGTGGTCCGGTCCATGGAACTGGGGTTTGATGACTTCACTGCGTCCAGTGGTCCGGTCCATGGAACTGGGGTTTGATGACTTCACTGCGTCCATTGGTCCGGTCCATGGAACTGGGGTTTGATGACTTCACTGCGTCCAGTGGTCCGGTCCATGGAACTGGGGTTTGATGACTTCACTGCGTCCATTGGTCCGGTCCATGGAACTGGGGTTTGATGACTTCACTGTGTCCATTGGTCCGGTCCATGGAACTGGGGTTTGATGACTTCACTGCGTCCAGTGGTCCGGTCCATGGAACTGGGGTTTGATGACTTCACTGCGTCCAGTGGTCCGGTCCATGGAACTGGGGTTTGATGACTTCACTGCGTCCAGTGGTCCGGTCCATGGAACTGGGGTTTGATGACTTCACTGCGTCCATTGGTCCGGTCCATGGAACTGGGGTTTGATGACTTCACTGCGTCCATTGGTCCGGTCCATGGAACTGGGGTTTGATGACTTCACTGCGTCCATTGGTCCGGTCCATGGAACTGGGGTTTGATGACTTCACTGCGTCCATTGGTCCGGTCCATGGAACTGGGGTTTGATGACTTCACTGCGTCCATTGGTCCGGTCCATGGAACTGGGGTTTGATGACTTCACTGCGTCCATTGGTCCGGTCCATGGAACTGGGGTTTGATGACTTCACTGTGTCCATTGGTCCGGTCCATGGAACTGGGGTTTGATGACTTCACTGCGTCCATTGGTCAGGTCCATGGAACTGGGGTTTGATGACTTCACTGCGTCCATTGGTCCGGTCCATGGAACTGGGGTTTGATGACTTCACTGCGTCCATTGGTCCGGTCCATGGAACTGGGGTTTGATGACTTCACTGTGTCCATTGGTCCGGTCCATGGAACTGGGGTTTGATGACTTCACTGTGTCCATTGGTCCGGTCCATGGAACTGGGGTTTGATGACTTCACTGTGTCCATTGGTCCGGTCCATGGAACTGGGGTTTGATGACTTCACTGCGTCCATTGGTCCGGTCCATGGAACTGGGGTTTGATGACTTCACTGCGTCCATTGGTCCGGTCCATGGAACTGAGGTTTGATGACTTCACTGCGTCCATTGGTCCGGTCCATGGAACTGAGGTTTGATGACTTCACTGCGTCCAGTGGTCCGGTCCATGGAACTGGGGTTTGATGACTTCACTGCGTCCATTGGTCCGGTCCATGGAACTGGGGTTTGATGACTTCACTGCGTCCAGTGGGTGGCTCCAGTCATGGCAGAGACGCTACAACGTCAACTTTGCCATGCTGAGTGGGGAGGCATCAGGAGTTCCCCAAGAGGCTGTTGATGACTGGATTAAGAGGCTGCCTGAAATTACGAAGGACTACGCCTTGGAGGATATTTTTAAGGCCGACGAGACGGGGCTTTATTTCCGAGCTCTGCCTCAAAGGTCTATGATTGTGAAGGGGGATTCCCGAAAAGGAATACGGACTGCGAAGGATCGCATCACTGTTCTCCTGGCCTGCTCTGGCACTGGAGAAAAACTGATACCTCTGGTCATCGGCAGAGCCGAGAACCCAAGGTGTTTCAAGGCCTTGAAAAAATGTAGCCTGCCTGTCACCGACAGGTGGAATAAAAAGGCCTGGATGACAGCTGTTCTTTTCAAAGAGTGGCTGGAGAAACTGAACACCAAAATGAAAAGCAAAGGCCGTAATATATTGTTGATGGTCGACAATTGTTCTGCCCATTGTCATGTGCAGCTGAGCAACATCAAGCTGAAATTCCTCCCGCCCAACACAACCTCCAAGCTGCAGCCTTGTGACGCAGGCGTGATCAGTATTTTCAAGTCCCACTACCGGAAGCGGCTGCTTCGACACATCCTGTCTGCCATGGACGAGGCCAACACTGCCAGCGAACTGGCAAAGTCCGTGTCACTTCTGCATGCCATTAAGTGGCTGGACCTGGCCTGTACGTCAGTGAGGGGATCATCAATAAAGAAATGCTTCTTCCACTGCGGATTTGCTGAACCCACTCCTGACACTGACCCAGAGGAAGTCCAAGATCATGGAGACCAGTTTCAGGCCTTGCTGGAAAATGCCACTTGGGATGACTTTGTCAACATGGACCAGGACTTGCCCGTAGTGGAGTTTGCCGACCAACCAGATGGTGACGCCACATCTGCTGATGCCGAGGAAGACGAGGAAGATGACTGTGATGACCACACAACAGATCTTAAGCAGCTCATGACAACGAGAGAGGCTTTGCTGCAGACCAGAAACATGATTGATCTGGCGGCAAGCCTGGGTCACCCTGAAATGCTGACAGCTGTCATGAACTTGAGTAGCATTCTGGAAGATGTGCGTCTGAACCAAGCCAGCCAGGCCACACAGTCAAAGATCTCTGACTTTTTCTGACTGATTCTGGTTTTGTACATACAAGTTGCATGTTGAACTTGTTTTCTTTGTCACTTTCTGTATGACTACATGTAATGCACAGTTTGGAATGTATACATGTTGCATGTTGAACTTGCTTTCTTTGTCACTTTCTGTATGACTACATGTAATGCACAGTTTGGAATTTATACATACATGTAAATGTACAATTAACAATTGTTTTCTGAACATCAAGTTTTGGTTTTCATTTTTATTACATGTAATGAAAGAACTAAACATGCATAGACACTCTATTTACATTTACATGCACACACATGAAATAAAACTATTTGGCTGGTTTTTTTCTTCCCAAAAAATGTCGGCGCATTCATATTCAAAAGAAAGGACACCTTGCTACAAAGGACAGTGGCAAGGCTCCCCAAGGGTGTCCTTTGCTCGCAGGTTTTACTGTACCAAAGTCCGGCTTTCGTCGAAGATTGCTTGGCCAAAATTTCAGTAAATTTGATTGACAAATCAGGGTGTGACAGTGCCGCCTCAACTTTTACAAAAAGCCGGATATGACGTCATAAAAGACATTTATCGAAAAAATGAAAAAAACGTCTGGGGATTTCATACCCAGGAACTCTCATGTAAAATTTCATAAAGATCGGTCCAGTAGTTTAGTCTGAATCGCTCTACACACACAGACACACACACAGACACAGACACCACGACCCTCGTCTCGATTCCCCCTCTATGTTAAAACATTTAGTCAAAACTTGACTAAATGTAAAAACAAGTCGCGTAAGGCGAAATTACTACATTAGTCAAGCTGTGGAACTCACAGAATGAAACTGAACGCACTGCATTTTTTCACAATGACCGTAGTCCGCCGCTAGTGCAAAAGGCAGTGAAAGTGACGAGCCTGTTCAGCGCGGTTGCGCTGTGCTGCATAGCACGCTTTACTGTACCTCTCTTCGTTTTAACTTTCTGAGCGTGTTTTTAATCCAAACATATCATATCTATATGTTTTTGGAATCAGGAACCGACAAGGAATAAGATGAAATTGTTTTTAAAACGATTTCGGAAATTTATTTTTATACTGTTCAAAAAAAGAAACGCATAGCTTGTAATATTTGGTTAATTTAGTTATATGGCTACAAGGATATCCACCAAACTGCAGAAAATGTTTATCTGGTCGTCGACCTTTCGTCCATTGCCACAAGTGAGCTCTGCACGTGACGCATGCGTTATCAGTGGATACAATGTCAAAATTGCTCATTTGGCATGACCACTCGTCATGCTTCAGTGTAATCTCGTGAAACTCGGGGAATATTGAGCTCTCACCATGTCTTCCAAAACCCATAAAAGCGGATTGTTCGCCACAAAGAAATCAGACGACAATTCAGCGACGAAAGATGGCCCGATTGAGCAGAGAAGACCGCCAAATTGCATTGGGTCGTTTACAAGCAGGCCAAAGTCAAAGTGCAATCGCCAGGCACTTCCACGTGTCCCAGAGCACCATCAGTAGACTGTGGGTCAGGTTTCAAGCCACTGGCTCCGTTGCTGACTTGCCACGAGCGGGAAGACCAAGGGCGACAACTGCTGCTCACGACCGCTTCATACGGCTCCGCCTCCGGAATCGTTTCCTGTCGGCCTCATCTTCTGTCCAGGCTCTCCCCGGGCCACACCGATTATCGGACCAGACCGTGCGGAACCGCCTGCATGAAGCTGGTTTGAGAGCTCGCAGACCTCACAGAGGAGCTGTCCTCACCCGCCGCCATCGCCAGAACCGAGTGCAGTGGGGCAACCAGCACCTTCGCTGGACCGTCCGGAATCACTGGAGACACGTGTGGTTCAGCGACGAGTCCTACTTCCTGCTCCAGCGACATGATGGTCGGAGGAGGGTCTACCGGAGAGTAAACGAACGTTACGCGCCCAACTGTGTGGATGAGGCACCCGTTCATGGTGGTGGAGGCGTCATGGTGTGGGGGGCGATCAATACCGCTGGAAGGAGCACCCTGGTGCACGTCCAAGGGCGCATAACTGCCCAGCGATACGTGGAGGAAATTCTGCGCCCACACGCCCTTCCTCTTCTGGCTGACCAGGATGCCATATTCCAGCAGGACAACGCTCGCCCGCACACAGCACGACTCACCACCCAGTTCCTCACCGACCACCATGTCCAGGTGCTTGCTTCCCTGGCCATCCATGTCGCCAGACATGAACCCGATAGAACACCTCTGGGATGAATTGGACAGACGTGTGCGCAGGCGAGAAGAAGCGCCGGCAAATCACTTCAGGAGGAGTGGGACACCATCCCACAGCAAGATATCCGGCATCTGATCCAGTCCATGCCCAGAAGGTGCCGGGCAGTTGTTGCTGCTCAAGGCAGTCACACCCCCTACTGACTTCTTCTTCTTCCATTTAACGCCCAGGGTCAACGTTCTGACTATTAGTGGCGCTTTGGACGGCTTGGAGACTTGACAGCCTCGGCACCCAATCGTATTGATTGACTGATTGATTTGAAGATGCAAATGAACTGTGTGTGCATTCAACTGTGTCCATACCAAATTTCAAACAAATAATCTAAATATTGGATTTTCTGTTAATTTTTTCGAAAAATAAAACAAATTTGGCAAGTAGCAACTATGCGTTTCTTTTTTTGAACAGTATAATTATAATTTTTATATTTTCAATTTTCAGAGCTTGTTTTTAATCAGAATATAACATATTTATATATATATGTTTTTGGAATCAGAACATGATTAAGAATAAAATAATAGTAATTTTGGATCGTTTTATAAAAAAATAATTTTAATTACAATTTTCAGATTTTTAATGACCAAAGTCATTAATTCATTTTTAAGCCTCCATGCTGAAATGCAATACCGAAGTCCGGCCTTTGTCGAAGATTGCTTGGCCAAAATTTCAATCAATTTGATTGAAAAATGAAGGTGTGACAGTGCCGCCTCAACTTTTACAAAAAGCCGGATATGACGTCATAAAAGACATTTATCGAAAAAATGAAAACAACGTCTGGGGATTTCATACCCAGGAACTCTCATGTAAAATTTCATAAAGATCGGTCCAGTAGTTTAGTCTGAATCGCTCTACACACACACGTGCACAGACACACACACACACACACACATACACACACATACATACACCACGACCCTCGTCTCGATTCCCCCTCTATGTTAAAACATTTAGTCAAAACTTGACTAAATGTAATGACTACCTTTGTTGCTCTCTGTAGTCATCACGAGCTCCTTTCACCTTGTCAAATTCAACCCTCTCTCCTTCTTTAATGAAATGGTCACATTCTGCCTGTGACAACACATGGTGCAGTAGAAACCCTTGATTTCCAAAGTCAAGTATTTCGCTTCGAGTGATCGGTGGTTTTGTTCGGTTGTCAGTCTGTCCGGGTAGCACGATGTGTTTCAGATCGTCCACGGGGAAGTAAATCTGTCCCGTGTTGTCTGCTTCAGCTTCATGCTGCGGTGAAAATGCAGATTCCATCGATCAGGTACAAACACTGATCCTACTTTACTGTTATTTCTCGTGTACTAAACCAGAGACCGAAGATTGTGAGGTACTTCTCCAATCAGCAAACACTTGTTGAAGGCTGAGAGTGAGAGTTTGCGATGTGTTGTGAAACTTGTTCACCCAGGGGAAATAACCCTCAAATTCCGTCGGTTTCGAAGTAACCTTGACCCCTTCGACACTCAATCAAAATGGTCGTAGTTTCAGCTTCGCGAAGCTAGCGTGGTTTGATTTCAAGCATAGCTAAATTGGGAATGTTTCGCTCAATTATTTCCCGAACTGATTATTAAAGAACGTGTGTTTAATTTTCCATCATATTTACGTTACAATGCAAAGTGAGTTGTTGGGCCCAGAATTTTTTTTTTGCCGGCTTCGCAGACGACACTATCCAAGGCTGACCCCTCTGATGCATTGCTGTTTCAGAATGAACTCGCCCATAAGCTTTGCAAACCACAGGCGGCAAGCTCATGGCTGTGGACTGTGCGTCTACCAGTAATGGAGGGTTTCGCTGTGCTGTAGTTGCGAAGTGGAGAAGTATCCTGAATACAGACAGCGGAAAGGAGACGGGGATAGCAAGGGCAAACGTTTCCCTTGTGTGTAAGCTAATTTATGCGGCGCAATCGACGAGTGTTGGCGGGTCATGATGTGACAGTAATAGAAATTTATGTACACAGGAACGACTGTTTCAATCATTTGCCTCTTTTCAATTCTAATCTAGATGTGAACATGTACACATAAATCAAAAAGTTGCAACAACTGAAATAAATAAAGAAAAGAAAAGTGCAGTGAACGGAGCCAAATACTGTAAGCTTATGTCACAGTGATACAAGCATCCCCCGTCCCCTGTCAACAACCCTGTGCCGCATACTCCCCGTGCCCCACCACCACCTCCAACCATGCAAATAAACTATATTTACGTGCACAGAAAAAAGTATAAATATGAAATGGAAAATGCAACAATTGTTATCCCGACTTCCTCTTTTGAAGAAAATGCAGGAGATCAAGATTCGAGATAATGTGGATGCTGGACTGTGTATAAAGCATCTCGGGGGGGAAAAAAAAGGAAAAGGCTATTATTTAACGTTCTTGCTAGTCTGTGCCACTTTCTTTGAAACGTAGCATGCTGTAAATAAGCTCGTGATTCTTTAAAATTTATTTAGTCTTTGAGATTTGTCCGAAAAACTTTTATAGAACTTCCTCGTTTTTGAGGACAAGGGGGCGGGGCTTACATCAGTAGCAGTAGATTTCGGAAAAAAATAAATGTAGCACATGCTTTATTACGCGATGAATAGGGCAACGCGGGGCAAAGCATGTACGTAGTTTTCCGCTATGTGTTTTCCGACCGCCGACAAAAATGTTCGGGTTCGTTTGTCGAGCTAGCTCGGATCAGGCACGTCGCGTGTCCAGCCTTGAAGCCACGCCGAATCTGTTTTTAGAACACCGGATGTGCATCGACTTATGGGAAATTGTGACGTCAAGTCGTCTGGCCAGGAGTAACAAAAGAGTGTGTGGCTGAATTAGCGGCGAAATGCTGCTCTTTCTTACAAATTTAGTCAAATATTGATCAAGCACCGTATTCTTCGGATTTTAATGCGCCCATAGGTGATGGCCAAAGACCTTTGTGGCTATTGCCAGCGCGACATTACTGGCTTACTCATCCGATGTGTAGAATGCACGGAGTTTGACCTTTGTTTACAGGCAAGTGTGACGTCAGATTGGTAGCCATTTTGGTTTCTTTTTCATCTTGATAGCTTCGCGAGTGTATTTCCTGTGAGGTTTGTTTGGTTTATTTCAAATTAACGCTTTCTATGTATTTCAGTGCTTTTCGTGTGGAGTGGAGAGTGGCCCACACAAAAAGGAGCACAAATACCGTGTCGGGGTAAGACATCTTGTGTTGCTTGCTAGTGACCTATATTTCACCGACACCCCTATTTTGGGTGAAATAGCATCGTCTATTCCACTATTGGACCAATCGGAGTTAGCGTGGGTATTTTTGACCAATGAAAATAAACCAAAAATAGATTTTCGGAAATTGCTTTACTGCACGTGGTTTCGCTATCTTTTGGTGAGAGGAAATTATATTCCCCCTACCCGCATTGCCATTACATCCCACCAAATAGAGACCAAAATGACTAATATTTGAAGCTTCTGTTCCACAGGGTCACATTTGCCATGAGCTGCACAACTGTTAGTGTCATTTTGGTGAATTTGCACCAGTGAATCACTGAATTAATGTGCATACTTGCATCTACTGATCTAGTGTAGACTAGTACTTGAAATTTGTGCCAGAGCTGTTTGTGTTTCAGTGGTGTACATTTGGTAGATTATCCGGTAATGTTGAACTTTAGCTATGAATCCGGTGGCATTCTTAAACTTATTTTTGATACAACTACAAGTCCCTGTAATCAAGCCAAAGAACACTGATTTGTTGTGAAATTAATTGACGGATTGAGCTCCAAACTTAACCATGATTAATTTATTTGGTTGTTTGATCGGCGGAAATGCATACATTGTGAACCAAGGGACATCACTTACACGACTGTTGCCTCCCCTGTCGGCTTACCTCGGATAATCTCTTCTTTGACGCATGTAAACAAAATGCGTTCGTACAGTTCATTCCGTGACTGCAAAAGGATCTAGAATGACTTGTTATGTTTACAAATACAAGTGCAGGTTCTGCAAATTTTGAGGCTTAAGTGCCTCTGAATTATGAGGTATGAATTTTACACGCTAAAGTCCAACATTACCGATTATCCATTTCCAGCATGCATGTTAGTGGAGTTCTTGAAAACATGGTTGCTATGTAGTATGTTGCTCACTTGTGCTTATTTTGTGCACGCCAGCATGTGGGGGGACCAGCAGCCTTTGAGCTTGAGAAGCCATGGAGCCTTGCGGAAGAACACATGTTGCTGGATGCAGTTGAGCAGTATGGCTTTGGAAACTGGTAAGTCTTGATATCAAGGTCTGTCGTTAAAGCCCGCTACTAACTACAGCCGAACTAGGTCGCCAACGTTACACCGTGCCTGGTTCGGTGTACTAACTAGCGGCGGAATGTATCGACGATACCGGTCATATGATCAAGAAATATTACGTGAGAAGACTCGTGATCGGTTGACACAGGGTTCGTACAGGTCGTGGAAAACCTGGAAAGTCATGGAATTTGATTTTTAATTTTCCAGGCCTGGAAAGTCATGGAATTTCAATTCAAGTCATGGAAAGTCATGGAATTTAACAAAAATAAGAAAGAAAAAAAATTAACCTTTAGCACGCCAGCTTTCTTTCGAGTTGTTTCTTGACAACAAAAAGTATGCGGAATTGGAACGAATTACCAAGGAAGATCTTCGCAATGAACTGTGTATCGCGGTGAAAAAAATGACAGTTCGTCAAGTCACAGTGTCAGTGACGGTTACGAAACAGAATTTACGAAAGTGCAGATGGATACAAACAGTGGCTGGTCCAGTTTAGTGAAATGACAGGACCAGCAAACATTACCGATAATCTGACTGCGTAGCAAATGCTTGACTTGCTTGTCGAAGAGACACTGCATAGAAACTGACTCAAATTCAGTGCAAAGCAAGCCAGTGTCAAAACTGGCAGTGACAAGACGTAAAAAGTTTGCGTGTTCGGAAATGGCGACCTGTGGATCTAGTCATGGAAAATGTTGTTGAGGCTCATGGAAAAGTCATGGAATTTTGTTTCTAAAAACCAGTGGGGACCCTGTTGACAGCGTTATAGCCGTCATTATTCCCCCCTCTGCTTCTTTACCTCTGTAAACTTGTAGAGCTAGTTATTTTTGAGTCACTTGAGAAAAAGTGACTCTATGTAATCGGTCAGTGTTAGTTTGTCCGGCCGGCCGTCCGGCCGGACGTCCGTAGACACCACCTTAACGTTGGACTTTTCTCGGAAACTATCAAAGCGATCGGGCTCATATTTTGTTTAGTCGTGACCTCCAATGACCTCTACACTTTAACGATGGTTTCGTTGACCTTTGACCTTTTTCAAGGTCACAGGTCAGCGTCAAAGGAAAAATTAGACATTTTATATCTTTTCTCGGAAACTATCAAAGCGATCGGGCTCATATTTTGTTTAGTCGTGACCTCCAATGACCTCTACACTTTAACGATGGTTTCGTTGACCTTTGACCTTTTTCAAGGTCACAGGTCAGCGTCAAAGGAAAAATTAGACATTTTATATCTTTGACAAAGTTCATCGGATGTGATTGAAACTTTGTAGGATTATTCTTTACATCAAAGTATTTACATCTGTAGCCTTTTACGAACGTTATCAGAAAAACAAGGGAGATAACTAGCCTTTTCTGTTCGGCAACACACAACTTAACGTTGGGCTTTTCTCGGAAACTATAAAAGTGACCGGGCTCAAATTTTATGTGAACGTGACTCATTGTGTTGTGAATAGCAATTTCTTCCTGTCCATCTGATGCCTCATATAATATTCAGAACTGCGAAAGTGACTCGATCGAGCGTTTGCTCTTCTTGTTCGATAAACACCCAGCAACCAAACAAATAACGACCCAGCAACAGCCTGAATCCTCGATAGCGAAATGGGTTGAGAAGCTGTTCTGCTTCAGTACTACTTTTGCGACTGAAAAGTTCCGAACGCTCTAATGTACGAAGCATACATCTCTGGAGCAAACAATACAAACATACCGCATTTAAATTAACAACTACAGGCTTGAACACATGAATCTCTATATAAAATCCATGAGTTTGGTTGTTTTCTGAATCTAGATCTGCCGTGCACAAACGTTCATCACAAGCAAATTCCCAAGGCAAGTAACTCTCATACTTTATCTAGCGACAAGAGTAGTTCCCCTTTCAAATTTCTTTTCACTCAGTTTCTTCGACAACAGACTGCAATCCGACGGTCAGTTTTCAACAATATTTCATTTAATAAACAGATCACACGCAACCAAATGAACACATCTCATCAATTTAAACAACATAAAGCGGTTTCTTACACTATTTTCCCCAGAAAACTGAACTTCATACAGTTTTTAACGTTAGAACACGGGTGCAAAAGTTCGTCTGCTAGTCCCATTTGACGAAAGAACATTATGATTATCCTAAGCGATACCAAAACATATACAGAACACACAATATCTGCCTTTGCCGCCACAGCAGAATAACAGCATATCTGTGTATTTGATTTTAGTCCAAAATAGGAAAACTGACAAGAAGTGTTAACAGAATGGAATGATTTGCACGGAACTATACAACCGCGCATTAATCGATCGCCTGCGCAGGTATTTGCCACAGTGAGTGAGTGAATAGGATTCGATCAAACTTTCGCAAAAAAACTCCTCTTTTCTTTGAATAACTGAAGAAAGGAGGAATAAAGAGGTTACACACCTCGTCTCAGTGATTATAAAAAATAATGGTCTCAGTTCGCGGTCATGAAAAAGCTCGCTAAAGCTCGCATTTTTCATGATCCGCCAACTTCGACCATTATTTTTAATAATCACTGAGACTCGGCATGTAACCTCTACGTATCGTCACTCTTCAACTAAGTTCAAGGATGGAGATACAGAAATATTCAACCAATGAAAAGTCAGTTCGCCAATGACACGCCGAACGTTTGCAGGATTGTATTGGCGAACCGTACCGCTGCAACCCAAAAATAGGGAAATCCCCTGATTTGATGACGTCGCCGAACATTCGCCGAACTAGTTTGGCGTGGTTCGGCTGTAGTTAGTAGCGGGCTTAAGAGATAGTCGCCAGGTGTGCTAACAAAAAGAACCAATACAATGTTTACGACAGTCATAAAAGACTCATATGTCGCTGATTCGGCCGCCAAGGGCACATACTCATGAATTCATGGGACGTCAAAAGGCAGACCTCAATATTGACTATTTCTCCACTTTGTCAATAATCCGTGGCATTTTGCTTACCAGTGTAGTGATCTAAACTTTCTCCATGTCCAGCTTTGTCAGACTCGTTCGGTCACTCCACTCACTGCACATGTCCAGCTTTGTCAGACTCGTTCGGTCACTCCACTCACTGCACATGGACACAACTTTGCATCATCTGTTCAGCCTCTAATTAAACCCCTAATAGTTATAGTGACAGCCTCTAATTAAACCCCTAATAGTTATAGTGACAGCCTCTAATTAAACCCCTAATAGTTATAGTGACAGCCTCTAATTAAACCCCTAATAGTTATAGTGACAGCCTCTAATTAAACCCCTAATAGTTATAGTGACAGCCTCTAATTAAACCCCTAATAGTTATAGTGACAGCCTCTAATTAAACCCCTAATAGTTATAGTGACAGCCTCTAATTAAACCCCTAATAGTTATAGTGACAGCCTCTAATTAAACCCCTAATAGTTATAGTGACAGCCTCTAATTAAACCCCTAATAGTTATAGTGACAGCCTCTAATTAAACCCCTAATAGTTATAGTGACAGCCTCTAATTAAACCCCTAATAGTTATAGTGACAGCCTCTAATTAAACCCCTAATAGTTATAGTGACAGCCTCTAATTAAACCCCTAATAGTTATAGTGACAGCCTCTAATTAAACCCCTAATAGTTATAGTGACAGCCTCTAATTAAACCCCTAATAGTTATAGTGACAGCCTCTAATTAAACCCCTAATAGTTATAGTGACAGCCTCTAATTAAACCCCTAATAGTTATAGTGACAGCCTCTAATTAAACCCCTAATAGTTATAGTGACAGCCTAGTAAAGAAATAAAGAAGAGATAGTTTGCTTTTCCCATTCACTTACATGCTACAACCAAACATGACTCAACTGAGGGCAACCTTTTTTGACTAGATCAGTAGATGGCATGAAAGCAACTTTTTTTTGCCTAGATGGCATGAATGCACAGCATGAAAATTGAAAGCAACGTTTTTGTAACCAGATGGCATGACATTTAAAGATTAGATGGTTTAAAGGGAGACGGATAAGGGCAACATGGACATAAACTGAGATTTTGCTTCCATGTTTGGGCCCAGCAGAAACTTGTGATTAGTACACCGGGACTTCAGGTGATGACGGGTGTCTTCTAAATGCAAAACTAGTTTGATTTCAGTTTTCACTTTAAAAACATGGTGTCACTGTCAGAGTATGGAAGTGTTGTTGAAACCATGTTACTCCGACTGTTTTGATGCAAAGTGGGTGTGTTTCCGGGGGACGCACTTTCTGAACCAGTAATACTAATAGTGCCATCTGCATTTCCTGGTGGTAAGGGAATCACACACATTTTGCACAAAACTAACTTGAATGTGAAATCTCTGCATTCAGTTTCAGTTGTTTAGGTTGAACTTGAAGCACTGTTAGTTGTTACATTGGCATGATCAAACTCAAAGTTAAACTTTGCTTGACTATCAAGCTCAAAGGCAAACCTCATGGTTCTTGTAACAATGAATTAATAATGTCTGAACCAAAGTAGAAAGTTCCACACATTTAAGGTCTGTGTCAGAACTGCGAGTTATGTGAGGTTTTCAATTCCATCACTCATTCACTGTGCCTAACATTTCGTACAATGGTTCTTTTAATTATAAATGTTGCTTTGTTTGTGTGAATCACTGAATTTCAGTGAATGTTGTGAGAGTGAGTCGTGGGTGTGTAACATTCATGGTTTAACAATTTTTAACATCTGATAATTTCAGTGCTTATGGTTTTGGGCATCAAAGATAGAATATGTGTTTGTTGTGTTAAGAGTCTATGTCAATAAAGCTTGACCCCTGTCCTTATTTTGCAGGAGTGATGTTGCGGGTCATGTGGAGACACGGACAGAAACAGGTGAGGAGTCTGTGGCTTTGCACACTGCGTTGCGTGATATTGCACTCGGACAGATATATCTGATTGCAACAGTCCCAACTTTGCTGAATCTTGATCTTTTCTCTGTGCATAGGCAATGATAGAGTTTTAACAAGATACAGAGAAAGGTGCTAATAGATGAGCAACTTGTAAAGCCTGTCCTTAACTAATAACTGGGCGAAGACAACTACACGAAGTATACTTGGCAAAGTACTGAGTTTTCGGTAAAAAGACTTCGCGAAGTCGACTTCGGGCTGAATTAAGGGCTGCCTTTTGAGGTAGGCTGTTATTGTCGTTAATGATTTTTATGATTATCATTATTTCACTTTTCATTGCTCAGCAGTATTTGGTGCATGATATTGTTGCTAATGTATTATCTTCTCTGTTTTTAGAATGCGAGGAGCATTACGTCCAGTATTACATCCATGGAAACATTGGAAAAGGTATGTTACTGTTAGATGCTATACAGTAGTTTTCCTGTTTAGTTACCACTAGCATTGCCACATCGCCCAGCGTCAACTGAGGACACAGTGAAAAGGCACTTTTTTTCTCACTTCGAGTGAAAAATAATTGGCATAATTGATGTTTGTGAGTCACATATTATGTATCAAATAAAAAAGGAATGAATAAAGAAATGATTCAAAAACAAAGTTTACTGTATGAAATTAATAAAAGATGTGTTTTGGAATATTTTGAGTGTGAAAGTGTGTGTTCGTCTTCACTGCCTCTCGCGGCCATTTTCGCGTCGCTCTTAGCAGACGACCAGTTCATTTCAAACTGCTCGGAATACCGTAATTTTCATTGGAGGGCTGGGATATTTTGCAACCAATCAGAGAAAGCCTTACATCTTTCCCATACAAGAAACCGCGAACCACCGGAAGCTACATCTCCGCCAGCATGTCTGTGAATATTACTCGTGTGAGTTTCACTAACATTTGGTCTGAAAACTTCCATCGGCATACACGGTTGAAATGCAGTTTATAAAACATTAACTTCTGTTTCATTTAAGCCAAAAATCAAAAGAATCGAGCGAGAAATGACTTATTCCCAACAATTATGCTGCGCAAAACTGGACCCGAAAAATGCGAAACTCGGCCGATCAAAAGCCTGCCATGCGTTGCTCAGAATCACAATAGCCCGCTCAGAGAAAAGTCGCTCTGGATTGGTCTATGCAACGGGCTCACAACGAGGCAAATCGCTTCACGATGGCGACGAAGAAAGCACGATTGCTGCGAGATATGAAAAAAGTTGTACTTCTTAAACTAGTAGACGATTCGGTCAGTGAAATCGTCAAAGATAACGTAGTCATGATGGAAAATTTAGCTGGGGTAGTCCCTGAACCTTGAAAAGCGGTGGATTCCTCGGGTTACGTAGAAAACCATGCCGAAAAGATCGCAACACGCTACACGGCATCGCAGTGTAAACACCGCCGCCATCTTGGATTACGCGGCGCGCAGTGGGCGAGCATATACCAAAGCCGCTCGCCGAGTGCTTCGCGAGCGCTTTCCTGCACTGCCCTAAGAAACGGCTTTCTGTCATTCGCACTGCGGGCGACCCGTGGCGAGCCGCTCTGGGCAACTCGTCTCTGAAGAGGTTGCGATCTCGGCTCGCTCAAAGCAAAGTGATTTTGAACTAAAATGACCATATCTCGAGAACTACTGCACCGATTTAAATAAAACAAATTGCTATGTGCTCAGAATGTTGATCTCTTTAAAATGGTGTGTTTCTTGTCATTCAACCATTAATTTCAAAATTTCATGTCATTGCCACAGCAATCAGTTTATGTTCCAAGTTCACTGTTCATTTTGAGTGAGATACTGGTCATGGTTTATCTTCTCTATTCCCACATGTAATGTAAACATTTCAGAAACACTCAGCAATGTCAAGCCTAGTGTAAATCATGTTTTTTTTATGTCGTTTTTGATGGATTAGAATGTATGTGGCTACTGTGTGTTATTACTGTGATCATTTGTTGTGCAGCGACTTTTCCATCAGAATCTACCAGCCGGGTGACCGATCATTCCTGTCCTGAAGGAGGTAAGAAATGATGTCTTTTTGCTTCTGCTACCGATATTCATCATTGAGCTGTGGAGTGTGTGTCCCTATGCTTTTAGTTTTACTTTCAGCTTCAAGTTCAAGTTAACTGCATCTGTAAGTTGCCTATTCTGTTATCTAATTGTGTGTGTGCTCGATTTGATGCGCGCTTTTGCTTTTATTTAGTCCAAATCCTAACACTGTAAATTGTGCGCGGTGCTACGTAACTTCAATGTGCTCTTTCAGTGTGTTTCACCCGCTGAGTGGAAGTCTTATGAATCATTTTCAGATTGTATGCGCCGATGGTGCATTACCTCCACACATCACCTGTTTCCCCTGGTACTGGATGTGTTCCTGTGCGTGTGTATGTGTCTTGGTATTTAAAAGTGGTTGTGTGTATGTGTGTTGGTATTTAAAAGTGGTTGTGTGTTGCAGGACCCCTGTCACTGTATGTGTCTTGGTATTTAAAAGTGGTTGTGTGTTCCAGGACCCCTGTCACTGTATGTGTCTTGGTATTTAAAAGTGGTTGTGTGTTGCAGGACCCCTGTCACTGTATGTGTCTTGGTATCTAAAAGTGGTTGTGTGTTGCAGGACCCCTGTCACTGTATGTGTCTTGGTATTTAAAAGTGGTTGTGTGTTCCAGGACCCCTGTCACTGTATGTGTCTTGGTATTTAAAAGTGGTTGTGTGTTGCAGGACCCCTGTCACTGTATGTGTCTTGGTATCTAAAAGTGGTTGTGTGTTGCAGGACCCCTGTCACTGTATGTGTCTTGGTATTTAAAAGTGGTTGTGTATGTGTCTTGGTATCTAAAAGTGGTTGTGTGTTGCAGGACCCCTGTCACTGTATGTGTCTTGGTATTTAAAAGTGGTTGTGTGTTGCAGGACCCCTGTCACTGTATGTGTGTTGGTATTTAAAAGTGGTTGTGTGTTGCCGGACCCCTGTCACTGTATGTGTCTTGGTATTTAAAAGTGGTTGTGTGTTCCAGGACCCCTGTCACTGTATGTGTCTTGGTATCTAAAAGTGGTTGTGTGTTGCAGGACCCCTGTCACTGTATGTGTCTTGGTATTGAAAAGTGGTTGTGTGTTGCCGGACCCCTGTCACTGTATGTGTCTTGGTATTGAAAAGTGGTTGTGTGTTGCCGGACCCCTGTCACTGTATGTGTCTTGGTATTGAAAAGTGGTTGTGTGTTGCAGGACCCCTGTCACTGTATGTGTGTTGGTATCTAAAAGTGGTTGTGTGTTGCAGGACCCCTGTCACTGTATGTGTCTTGTATCTAAAAGTGGTTGTGTGTTGCAGGACCCCTGTCACTGTATGTGTCTTGGTATCTAAAAGTGGTTGTGTGTTGCAGGACCCCTGTCACTGTATGTGTCTTGGTATCTAAAAGTGGTTGTGTGTTGCAGGACCCCTGTCACTGTATGTGTCTTGGTATCTAAAAGTGGTTGTGTGTTGCAGGACCCCTGTCACTGTATGTGTCTTGGTATCTAAAAGTGGTTGTGTGTTGCAGGACCCCTGTCACTGTATGTGTCTTGGTATTTAAAAGTGGTTGTGTGTTGCAGGACCCCTGTCACCCAGCATCACCACCCCCCTGCCTCCCCTGGAGTTGTCCCTACAGGAGCAACAGGAGCTGGGCTACATGCCGCTCAGAGATGACTTTGAGAGGGTGAGCAGTGTACTTGTTATGTAGCATGCACTTTGCATTTCACCCGTCTCTTTGGTCCTTTGGCCAGTGAAGTTTAAAATTGGGATCTGCTTGTGTCATGTGCTGGGCTGATTTTTCAGGGCTCCTAGATTTGGATAATGTCAGGAGAACTTGAATGTCAATGTTATTAAAAGATTGGAGAAAACATGGAAAGGTTCGGAGGTTTTGTCAGTTTCTTGGACTTTAATTGCTGAGTCATGAAATCAGAAAAAAAGTGATCAAGACTGTGGTTCCAAGGGGTAAGAAGTAAGTGAGTTGCTGGTATTTAGACTATGTCCTTTGACGGAGTTTTCTTCCACCCAAGACAGCGGAGTCAGAGTAAGACAGCAGCAGTCAAGTGTGATTGTGAGACAGAGTCCATCATTGTTGTCTTCTCTACGTTTCAGGAGTACGACAACGAGGCAGAAACTCTAGTCAGCGGCCTGGCTATCAACGCTGAGGATGACGACCTTGATCTCAGTACGTCCTTTTTATTTCTCTGGTGTACACAGTGATTTATTGTGACATATTTCTTAAGGATTGTAGCCATTTTGAAATAAACATTAGATCAATAACAATTACTGTACTGTCATGACTGACTGTTACGATTACAAAATCGAAGAGTTTTCCTTGCTGCCAGTAGTTGCCTAAGTTATGGTGACGACTTTGAATATATTTGCCATGGAGGCTATGTTTGTGGTGTGACATGATCTGTTCTTTAAATATCTGACCCCCAACTCCCCACAAGCTTTGATACATTCTAAAGTTAGTCTCAGGAGAAGCTAGATGGTTCACAGCGAGGAACTTGTCTCTGTCTGTTGATGTTGATAGCTTAGGGGTGGGAAGTAGACTTCTGTTTAGCAGATTGAACAATTGTATTGAATATGTGCTTGCATAGCGTTGTCAGTTTGTAGAATGTTTCAGCAATGCTGTTGAGGCTGACAGTAACGTATGTGGTTTCTTTCCTGCAGGTGTAAAGCTATCGTGTATTGGCAAGTACCGGGTGAGGTTACGCGAGCGTGACAGACGGAAGCGAATAGCACGCACCCACAGCCTCATCTCCACGTCTGTCATCCCCAACAAGAACTGCAAGACGCCCAACCCCAAGCGCAAGTTTGCCAAGGAGGACAGGTCAGTTTTCGGCTGCTGACTGATGATAACTTGTCTGTAATTATGCTGGACGGCTGAGCACAGAGCATTTTAGGCATTTGTGTCTATTTCAGACATTTCCCTTTTAAAATATGATGGAAATTGTATGACTGCTAAAGTGTTGTTCTCAGGCCTTGTTCTGTAATTGATGCATCCTTTTGGATGTGTCTGATTTGTCTGACCCCTGCCCTGTGGACAGGTCCATAGTTTTGGATGTGTCTGATTTGTCAGACCCCTGCCCTGTGGACAGGTCCATAGTTTTGGATGTGTCTCATTTGTCTGACCCCTGCCCTGTGGACAGGTCCATAGTTTTGGATGTGTCTCATTTGTCTGACCCCTGCCCTGTGGACAGGTCCATAGTTTTGGATGTGTCTCATTTGTCTGACCCCTGCCCTGTGGACAGGTCCATAGTTTTGGATGTGTCTGATTTGTCTGACCCCTGCCCTGTGGACAGGTCCATAGTTTTGGATGTGTCTCACTTGTCTGACCCCTGCCCTGTGGACAGGTCCATAGTTTTGGATGTGTCTGATTTGTCTGACCCCTGCCCTGTTGACAGGTCCATAGTTTTGACATGTAGGATGTCTTGACAGAGCGTGATGTTGGTTGTGCAATTGTTATTTTCCGTTATTGTCCCTGAGTGAGCGTTGACAATGTGGTGTTGTCTATAGATCTGTGATTATATGAGTGTTGTCTAAATGTGGTGTTGTCTAAATGTGGTGTTGCCTGTATGAGTGTTGAACTAGTGTGGTGTTGCCTGTATATCTACCCCCCGCGGGTTAGGGGGAAGAATTTACCCGATGCTCCCCAGCATGTCGTAAGAGGTGACTAACGGATTCTGTTTCTCCTTTTACCCTTGTTAAGTGTTTCTTGTATAGAATATAGTCAATGTTTGTAAAGATTTTAGTCAAGCAGTATGTAAGAAATGTTAAGTCCTTTGTACTGGAAACTTGCATTCTCCCAGTAAGGTAATATATTGTACTACGTTGCAAGCCCCTGGAGCAATTTTTTGATTAGTGCTTTTGTGAACAAGAAACAATTAACAAGTGGCTCTATCCCATCTCCCCCCCCTTTCCCCGTCGCGAAATAACCTTCGTGGTTGAAAACGACGTTAAACACCAAATAAAGATTGCCTGTATATCTGTTATTGTCCCTGAATGTGTATTGACAGAGTGTGGTGTTGCTTGTGCAGGGAGTTTGTGGAGAAGATGAAGGTGTTCACTCCATTCCAGATGAGTGAAGACGTGGAGAGGTTACAAGATGGCTTACTGAGTGAGTGACTATTCCTCCTTTGTTTTAAACGTTCCTGTCTGCTTAAAAGCGGGGACAAGCCTTCATGAGCTTTAATTGGGAAGCCAAAGGGTGTCCATGCCAAAATACCAAGATAAACTTAGAATAAAGTTTGAAGAGTTTAACAGTTTTGCTCGTAGAAATAAATGGGAGTGGTGTGTCGAGCTGATAGGATGCCATAGTTTGTCAGAAATTATGACAATGAAATAAGTAATGAACAGCCTCGCTGATGTGCTGCAGAAGGTTGTGTTTGGGAAGGACACTTTACAGAAAATCGCTTTATGTAGTGTAAACAGATACCTTTGTTGGCAACAAAAGTTTCAATATATATATAATTTACGTTTTTATTTTTTGCGAGTACATGTATTGCCTTTTTGTATGATGTCAAATCTAATTTTCCTTGCATAATGTTGAATTTCCAGGTCTTGGTATTAATCTCTTTGTTTCGCCTGTTGCAGAGGAAAAGGAAGAAAAAGCCAAAATCACAGATATGTCAGAACTACGCAAGCAAGGGGTTACAATTTTAAGCGGTAAGCTATTCACACTTTGCTTAGTTTGGACAGCACCCCTTTTTTTGTTTCTTTTAAGTTACTTTGTTACTTATCTTCAGTTTCTTCTGTTTGAGATTTCTGTCATTTTAAGTGGAGAACTTTTCTCTTTTTCATTTGCACTTTACTGCAGTCCATTCTTGTGGCACATTTTGTTGGATGAAACCTTAAAAAACATAGCAGTAGAGAAGTAAGTTAGCAACAGTTTGATTCTGGAATATGATAAAGCTTAGCAAAGTACGGAGACCCATTTTGTGTGGGGATGCACACTGCAGTGTTATTGTTGCAGAACAACTCCCAGTGATTGGCTGGTACCCTGTGATTGTAGTGATAGCTTGCTGGCTGCCCCCACCCTTATTTCACTGTCAACCCTCGCTGTCCTCATTTGCTATGGAGAAATCAACCTCATGTGCTTTGTTACAACTGCTCTTTTGGGGGGGGGGGGGGGGGGGGGGGGGGGAGCTAGGGATCAGGTTACTGTTAGAGTTTGTACGCTGCTATTCTTTACCAGCATCTCACTGCTGCAGAGGTTTTCCTCCTTCACTCTCTCTTGTGGCTGGTTTTCACAGGACCTGATTTAGGTAGTCTTACTCTTAGATGTAAACAAACAGTCTTATTTTCTGCTATTCTCTAACCACTTATCTAAACTGACTTTGAATAACCAGATGTTTTAGCATTAGCAGAGCAATGTTCCAGTTATAACGGTACTCAAGATTATTGATCTACGGTATTGTAGCTGACAGGTGGACTGTTTCAAGTGTTCAAAGAACATTGAGATATTTTACCCCGAAAGGTAAAACAACCCTCTTTTCATGTTCTAAGGCATTTAGATAGTGGACTCGCAAGCCGGGCATGACAGAATTGCTGTCAGTGACTTTTACTGCTTCACTTTTTACCCAATTCCAAAAGCACAATGAAAGTAAAGAGAGCCATGTACCGTGGTTGTTTGAGTGACGGATGTTTGACTGTGTGCTGTTCTCCAGATGTTGAGGAGTTTGAGGAAGAGAAGTTCAAGCGAGAGAAACGGAAGGAGAATAGGAAAAAGCTGGTGAGTTGTGTGCGCTTCACCGCTTGTTCCTCCATTCCTTCCTCTCTTCCATCCTGCATAACACTGGGTGAAAGTCTTTACCTGCCAGGGCGGTGGGCATAATCCTCCATACATTGTGTCCATAACACTGGGTGAAAGTCCTTACCTGCCAGGGCGGTGGGCATAATCCTCCATACATTGTGTCCATAACACTGGGTGAAAGTCCTTACCTGCCAGGGCGGTGGGCATAATCCTCCATACATTGTGTCCATAACACTGGGTGAAAGTCCTTACCTGCCAGGGCGGTGGGCATAATCCTCCATACATTGTGTCCATAACACTGGGTGAAAGTCCTTACCTGCCAGGGCGGTGGGCATAATCCTCCATACATTGTGTCCATAACACTGGGTGAAAGTCCTTACCTGCCAGGGCGGTGGGCATAATCCTCCATACATTGTGTCCATAACACTGGGTGAAAGTCCTTACCTGCCAGGGCGGTGGGCATAATCCTCCATACATTGTGTCCATAACACTGGGTGAAAGTCCTTACCTGCCAGGGCGGTGGGCATAATCCTCCATACATTGTGTCCATAACACTGGGTGAAAGTCCTTACCTGCCAGGGCGGTGGGCATAATCCTCCATACATTGTGTCCATAACACTGGGTGAAAGTCCTTACCTGCCAGGGCGGTGGGCATAATCCTCCATACATTGTGTCCATAACACTGGGTGAAAGTCCTTACCTGCCAGGGCGGTGGGCATAATCCTCCATACATTGTGTCCATAACACTGGGTGAAAGTCCTTACCTGCCAGGGCGGTGGGCATAATCCTCCATACATTGTGTCCATAACACTGGGTGAAAGTCCTTACCTGCCAGGGCGGTGGGCATAATCCTCCATACATTGTGTCCATAACACTGGGTGAAAGTCCTTACCTGCCAGGGCGGTGGGCATAATCCTCCATACATTGTGTCCCCTCCTGGCTGCTTGGCCTGCACAGCTTTCTCTTCTCTCTCGCCCCCCCATTCCAATACCCTTCTCTTTCTGCTCTCTCTCGCCCCCCATTCCAATACCCTTCTCTTTCTGCTCTCTCTCGCCCCCCATTCCAATACCCTTCTCTTTCTGCTCTCTCTCGCCCCCCATTCCAATACCCTTCTCTTTCTGCTCTCTCTCGCCCCCCATTCCAATACCCTTCTCTTTCTGCTCTTTCTGCTACCCATCGTGTTCCCTTAGTATCTCCCCCACTGCTCTACCCCTGCCCTAGGTGAGTTAGTCTCTCCCCGCTGCCCCAGCCCTTCCCTAGGTGAGTTAGTCTCTCCCCGCTACCCCCTTCTCTTACTCTCCTCCCATCTACTCCACTCCACCCCAACTGCTAGTGCTTCCAGTGTTCCAGGCGTGGACCACATTCAAAGCTGGTGTTAGAACGACTTGCTGCATCAGTTGTAATGCACGCTGTCCTCTCATGCTCATTGTCCACATGTGGAATCACACTAGTGTTAGGGCGCTCCCACCCCTCCCACTTTCTTTAAAATAAAAATTGTGTGTGATTCCTTACTATGCAAACATGGTGTGGATAGTGTTTGCCTGATCCCTGAACATCTCTCATGGAATCTGTGCATTGGTTCTTGCAAGCAACTCTTTGTAAAGCTATGCATGTGCACATATAGATATACTCACCTCTTTGTAAAGCTATGCATGTGCACATATAGATATACTCACCTCTTTGTAAAGCTATGCATGTGCACATATAGATATACTCAACTCTTTGTAAAGCTATGCATGTGCACATATAGATATACCCAACTCTTTGTAAAGCTATGCATGTGCACATATAGATATACTCAACTCTTTGTAAAGCTATGCATGTGCACATATAGATATACTCAACTCTTTCATATTGTCTCCTTGAACACTAACATCACACACTGTTTTACCCACCCTAGATGACTTAGCTACAATTTTCTAACAGTACTAACATGTTTTTTGGTTGGTCTTACTGTAGCTTTGAGTACTACTACTAACAGTATGGATGTGCAAGGTAGATGGTGCTGGTGCTTTTTCTCCACTTGGTTGCTGCTGTATATTGTGCTTTGCTTTAATGTCCATTCAGTTTGTGAGTGAAAGAACCTGCTCTGCATGTATTTCCAGTGGTCTTCTCTTTTCTGAAGATTATTAGAAATGCAAGTTCAAAGTCAAACACAGATGTAACGTTCTCTTTTTGAAATCTTGTGATTGTTTAGGTTGTAAAGATTTTGGGGTGGATTTTGTTTGTCTGTTTGCTGTCTTTGTTTTGTTTGTTTTCTTACCCCCCCTCCAAACCCGTCATGACTGTGTGCAGTTTGGTCTCCTGTCTTTGTTTTGTTTGTTTTCTTACCCCCCCTCCAAACCCGTCATGACTGTGTGCAGTTTGGTCTCCCTGTGCTCCGAGTTTGGCGAGCTTGTCTGCCCTCTCACTGTATACACTGTATCACATACTCCCCCTGTTATTTCCCTCTGCTTCCCTTGTACAATGGGTCTCTCAACTTTGCTGTGGTGCTGGTAGGAGTACCAATGTATTCTGATTGTCTTTCAGTCAGGAACAGTTGTTACCACCTAGTTAGACATTCAGGTACAATTCAAACCCTGAAAGTGTGTCAGTGTTTACTCAGACTGTGAAACCGGGTGACCAGTTTTGGTGAGAGTCAGGATTCAGATTTTACATAACGGCTAGTGTGTCCTGTAGAAGCACTAATGTAGGCCGATGCTGTCCCTTTAAAACTGCGTATTGATTAGTTCAGCAGAGAACGTATCACACTACACATCATCAGCTTTTAGATGAATCAGATGACATCTTCAACTGACATTCTGAAAATGTCTGTGTGAAACAGTTGTGTTACCTTGCAAAATGTTTGAACAGAGAAGATATCATATGGCTTTAAGGCATTTCAGGGTTGTTCTAGCATGGAGAATTATAAAGCATTTCACTTGATTAAGTCCCCTGGCATTTGGACGATAGCATTTAGTATTGATGAAAAAGGTTTTATTTTGCTAAATATTTTTCTTTGTTTTTTCTTTTTTCTTTGTTTTGCTTTTTAATTGTGTTTTTGATTTCTGAATATCAATTGTGTTTTGTTCCTCTAGTGTTACTGTTAATGTTGCTAGTGTAAATATAATTGTGCCGCTACGAGTAAACACCTGATCCCAACCGGGAGAGATATATTTGCTGACACCTTGCCATGTCTTGCTTTGCTTCATCTTTGGAATTGGAATTTGACAGTGAATATTATGTAGTACAGCAGTCCCTGCAATGTACGGCCCCCGGCGTGAGCGGACACCTGACATGTACGGACACATTTGCTCGGCACGGAGTGTTTTCCTTCTATATTTGCCCCCCCTTAAACGGACACCTGCAAAACGTGGACACGGACACTCATTTTCGGTCCCAACAGCAGGTCATACCTCCAATGTACGGACAGACCATCGTCAAATTTTCACCACAACAAAATCGATAACAGAGCAGTCCGGCTCTTGGTGCAAAGATCACAGCCGCAATGGCGTGACGACAGTCACTGGTAACTTGAGTGCACCTGTACCCATCAGGAGGGGGGGGGGGGGGGGGGGGTAGTTTTGGTCAGGAGTGGAGTACATGCGAAGATGCCAACATGAAACTGCACTGTGCTCTTTATTCTTGTCCGTTGGACGTAAAAAAACAGAAACCACAGTCGATGAAGGTCTTGAGCGAAAGAGGGTGAAAATCCGGCTACAGTTCTCAGCATCGTGTGTCTGTGTGTAACCTCTTTCATTGACAAGATACTCTTGTTTCCCCTCAGCCTTGACCAGTGAGTCGGTTGCCTAATCTGTGAACCCTTCAGTTGTCTTGCTGTGTCAAAAGTTACGACACAGTCAACTGGTTTTGCTCTGAGTGAACAGTTGGAGCTGACCTCTCTGGCCACAGCCCAACAGTACATGGCTGGAGGGAGTGAGAGAGAGAGGGAGGGGGGGGGGTGTGGAGGGGTAGCTGGCTAAACTCTGTAGGGTGTCCGGTGTCACTGCATGTCAGCAGGAAGAGTATTGGAGAGAAATAGAGAGGTGTACTCTTCCACACAATTTCCAAGCATCAGTTGTCACGGCTTGGGGTAGGCATTAGTGAGGGAGAGTGGGAGCTGTGTTATGTACAGTGTATTTCCGACTGAAGAGTGAAAAGTCACTGCCATGCCACATGATCGGCATGCAGTCAATAAAGCCAGACAAGATGAAAATAAATTACATGATTATGACATGCAGCTCAATCTGCTGCTATTTATTCAAACTGGGTTCAAGCTTATTCTTGCAAAGCATCTGCACACGCTCCTCTGTGCTGTGTTTGTGTGGCTGCTTTCGTATGTCAGTGCATGGTGAGTGTGTTCACTGCCTTGAGGATTTATTTTATCTCTTCTTTTCAACACTTTTCATACAAATCATTTTTACAGAACGTTTAAAGAAGTATTAGGAGTTTATTGTTTAGTAGCCACAAGAAGTGATTAGCATAGACTCAATCCTGTTGTTTGTGTGTCTCTGTGTGAGTGTATGGGGGAGGGGGTTGTGTGGTCACCCCTCCCGTGACCGGACACCTGCAATGTACGGACAGTTTTGCTATGGCCCAAGGGTGTCCGTTCATGAGAGGGACTGCTGTAGTAATGTAGCTTACTTTTGTTTTTTCTCCAATATCTTAGGTTCTTTTTATGTTTCTTTTTGTTGCTTTGTTTTCTTTTTGGGCATCAATGTCAATTTTGTAGACCTATTCAGTAGGAATATTTTGCTTTCCTTCTGTTTATATTTTTATAGTCTTGTCATTTGCAAATTAAATGCATGAGTAACATTAACATTTGTGTCATTCTGCTTTCATTTGTCAAGTTACATGCAATTTCACCTGCACTAATATTTTGCTGAAAGTGGTATTTTGTTACAATATGAAGAGCTTTGTAAAACGTGTTGCTGAAAGTGAAACTGACTGAAGATACCCTGTTATACAGGGTGGGCCATAAAAAGTGTCCACATTTAATTTGTTAATATTTTTCCTGTAAAGTGATATTTTCTTTTTTGTTTCAGATAGAATTTGAGATAAGCATCTTAGAATTCTTTTAAAGACTGAATGGATCGCATTCCAGTACAGGAAAGGACCAAAATCGTTGAACTTTACTTTGCTACCAATTCTGTGGTTCTCGCCCAGCGCGCTTTTCGGAGAGAGTTCCCTGGCACACACTGTCCATGTGCGAGAACTGTGAAGCGCCTCGTGGATAAATTCAGGAACACTGGTAGTCTCGCAGATAACAATAAAGGACATAGTGGTCGACCATTTTCTGCTAGAAGTCCAGCTAACATTGAAGCAGTAAGGGACCGTTTGCAGGAATCCCCACGAAAATCAACAAGGCGGCTGTCACAGGAAGTCGGTATCTCGAGGACATCTGTACGAAGGATCATACACAAAGACTTAGGATTGTTTCCGTACAAGATACAAATTCTCCAACAACAAACTGATGCAAACAAAAGAGAAAGGTTAGAATTCAGTCAACGCATTTTTGAAAGAATTGAAAACAACCCAGGAGTTCTCGACCTCATTTTCTTCAGCGATAAAGCCCATTTTCATTTGAGTGGACATGTCAACAAACAAAACATGAGATTTTGGGCACCTAATCAGCCCCATGAACACATACAGCCACCACTGCGAGACTACCAGTGTTCCTGAATTTATCCACGAGGCGCTTCACAGTTCTCGCACATGGACAGTGTGTGCCAGGGAACTCTCTCCGAAAAGCGCGCTGGGCGAGAACCACAGAATTGGTAGCAAAGTAAAGTTCAACGATTTTGGTCCTTTCCTGTACTGGAATGCGATCCATTCAGGCTTTAAAAGAATTCTAAGATGCTTGTCTCAAATTCTATCTGAAACAGAAAAGAAAATATCACTTTACAGGACAAATATTAACAAATTAAATGTGGACACTTTTTATGGCCCACCCTGTATGTTGTGTATAATTCTCTGCGGCTATGCTGGACAGACATTTTTCTTAGACTTAAGTGGGGTTTTGTATCTGTAGGGGACAAGTGCAAAGGTTTCATTGTTTTTTGTTCTTTCTTTTTTTAGGGTAAATTTCTCATCATATTTTTTTAATCAGACTGTTAAAGTTCAAATTTTTTTTGTTCGGAAAAGCTTTTTTTGTGTGCTTTAGTTTATATGTTGGTGTGCTATTTCGGCATGATTGTCTGACTTTTTAGCAGTTTGCATATGTGTGCTCTGGCAGGATTGACAGTGAGATAGAGTGTAACTGTAAGTGTGGTAGAGCTGTAATGGTTTGCTGTCTTTGTGTTTTGCAGAACAGCTTGTCAACCCCAAAGCGAAACTCAACGGTTTCCAAAAAAGCAGAGTAAGGTTCACTCTTTTCCCGCATAACTGGGGATGTATTTCCCTTTCTAAATGCCTGTTTCCTTGGAATCTCAATTTCTCAGTTTAAAGATTGGATCGTTGTGTTTTGTGCCTGCCTGTCAAGTTTTGACTAAATGTTTTAACATAGAGGGGGAATCGAGTCGAGGGTCATGGTGTATGTGTGTGTGTCTGTGTGTGTGTGTAGAGCGATTCAGAGTAAACTACTGGACCGATCTTTATGAAATTTGACATGAGAGTTCCTGGGTATGATATCGCCAGACTTTTTTTTTCATTTTTTCGATGAATGTCTTTGATGACGTCATATCCGGCTTTTTGTAAATGTTGAGGCGGCACTGTCACACCCTCATTTTTCAATCAAATTGATTGAAATTTTTGTAAAGCAATCTTCGACGAAGGCCGGGCTTCGGTATTGCATTTCAGCTCGGTGGCTTAAAAATTAATTAATGATTAAAAATCTGAAAATTGTAATACATTTTTTTTAATATAAAACGATCCAAATTTACGTTCATCTTATTCTACATGATTTCCTGATTCCAAAAACATATTAATATGTTATATTTGGATTAAAAACAATCTCTGAAAATTAAGAATATAAAAATTATGATCAAAATTAAATTTCCTAAATTGTTTTAAAAACAATTACATCTTATTCCTTGTCGGTTCCTGATTCCAAAAACATATAGATATGATATGTTTGGATTAAAAACACGCTCAGAAAGTTAAAACGAATAGAGGCACAGAAAAGCGTGCTATGCAGCACAGCGAAACCACTACCGCGCTAAACAGGCTCATCAGTTTCACTCCGTTTTGCACAAGCGGCGGACTACGGTCATTGTGAAAAAATGCAGTGCGTTCAGTTTCATTCTGTGAGTTCCACAGCTTGACTAAATGTAGTAATTTCGCCTTACGCGACTTGTTTAATTTCTGTTTGCCAATGCCATCGACAGCTTTGTTTGTGACTTTATTTCATGTTTATTTGTGTTCATGTTTTGCTTTTATGGCTATTTTTTGTATTAATCAATTTAATGAAACTAGTTTATCGGGGGGAGAATGCTTGAGATGAAATGGTCAATATATTAAAACAGATTTTTGTCTTCTGGTTAATTAGTTGAAACATAACCAACATATCAGAATAGTTATCTTTTGGGCGGGGATGTAGCTCAGTCGGTAGCGCGCTGGATTTGTATCCAGTTGGCCGCTGTCAGCGTGAGTTCATCCCCACGTTCGGCGAGAGATTTATTTCACAGAGTCAACTTTGTGTGCAGACTCTCCTCGGTGTCCGAACACCCCCGTGTGTACACGCAAGCACAAGACCAAGTGCGCACAAAAAATATCCTGTAATCCATGTCAGAGTTTGGTGGGTTATAGAAACACGAAAATACCCAGCATGCTTCCTCCGAAAACGGCGTATGGCTGCCTAAATGGCAGGGTAAAAACGGTCATACACGTAAAATTCCACTCGTGCAAAACACGAGTGTACGTGGGAGTTTTAGCCCACAAACGCAGAAGAAGAAGAAGTTATCTTTCACTGTTCTACTTCTAGGGTCAGTTTTATTGAGTGACCACATGTTAAATTATTCTTGCTATTTGGAGGCAGGCATGTACAGACATGTGTTCATTCATTTTGATGTGCATGTAGTAGCTGGAAGGAATGATGTACAGTAAGGTCCTGTTTTACAGAAAGGCTAATATAGGGTGAAGGGGGAGTGTGGGAGTTCCACACAGAGTCGGAGAAATTTCTCATGTGTATGTAATTGTAAGGAGACCTGAAACAACCAGCCTTGAGTTTTCTTTTTAGTTATGGTATTGGCAGCAGGCCAGTATATTAGCTGTTAAAAAACTTGCTATGAAAACTTTTATTACTATTGTTGTGTTTTTCCTTTGCAGAGGAAAAGTGGAAAAATTAGATATTCTCATCGACGACGACGGTAAGTTTTATTTTCATTAACATAATGTACAATTACCCCCCGCGGGTTAGGGGGAAGAATTTACCCGATGCTCCCCAGCATGTCGTAAGAGGCGACTAACGGATTCTGTTTCTCTTTTTACCCTTGTTAAGTGTTTCTTGTACAGAATATAGTCAATGTTTGTAAAGATTTTAGTCAAGCAGTATGTAAGAAATGTTAAGTCCTTTGTACTGGAAACTTGCATTCTCCCAGTAAGGTAATACATTGTACTACGTTGCAAGCCCCTGGAGCAAATTTTTGATTAGTGCTTTTGTGAACAAGAAACAATTAACAAGTGGCTCTATCCCATCTCCCCCCTTTCCCCGTCGCAATATAACCTTCGTGGTTGAAAACGACGTTAAACACCAAATAAAGAAAGAAAGAAAGAATGTACAATTGTGTGCATGCATGCACATTCTCACACTCATGCAGTTACGCAATGCACAGAAGAGACATGTGCACACTCACAGAGCTACCCCACTTTCTACATTTCCAAATGCAGACTAAAAGTCGCTCATACTCGTACAGACTTCACGAAGAAAATGATTTGACAGCGGGGCTGAAAAGAGAGAATTGCATGTGTGTATGATGAAGAGAAGACAGGTTGCACTGTATTGTCAAGGTGGAAAAGGTGTGTCTGCATTGTGTTAAACACCGGATGCTATCAACTAATAGAGTACCTTGTGTAGAAATGCTGTGACGATAGGATTGCACAATTTGTTAACAATAAAAGGCTGTCAGAAACAAGCACTTTGTTAACAATAAAAGGCTGTCAGAAACAAGCACTTTGTTAACAATAAAAGGCTGTCAGAAACAAGCACTTTGTTAACAATAAAAGGCTGTCAGAAACAAGCACTTTGTTAACAATAAAAGGCTGTCAGAAACAAGCACTTTGTTAACAATAAAAGGCTGTCAGAAACAAGCACTTTGTTAACAATAAAAGGCTGTCAGAAACAAACACTTTGTTAACAATAAAAGGCTGTCAGAAACAAGCACTTTGTTAACAATAAAAGGCTGTCAGAAACAAACACTTTGTTAACAATAAAAGGCTGTCAGAAACAAGCACTTTGTTAAAACTAGTGGGGCTGTGAGAAGTGAAGGCATGTACAGTTGCCATGACAACGTGTGCTGTACTGCCATGACAACGTGTGTTGTACTGCCATGACAACGTGTGTTGTGTTACAGATATAAAAGATGAGGAAGAGGCGATGGAAGACAACAAGGAAATGGCCACCATGCCCGGCTATGACTTGCTGTCCGAGAGGGAGAAAAAGGTCAGTGTTGGCTCGCCCACCTTTTGTTCACTTCTCCATTTTACAGGGATGGACCTCATTGTCAAGAAATTGCCCAAGGCGACCAAGACTTGAATGTGGCAACCACATACAATCAATGAGGCTTATATCGCGCATATTCCGTGGGTACAGTTCTAGGCGCTCTGCAGTGATGCCGTGTGAGATGAAATTTTATACGGCCAGTAGATTGCAGCCATGTCGGCGCATATTTACCTTTCACGGCCTTATTCCAAGTCACACGGGTATGGTAGACAATTATTAACTGTGCCTATGCAATTTTGCCAGGAAAGACCCTTTTGTCAATCGTGGGATCTTTAACGTGCAAACCCAATGTAGTGTACACGGGGGGAGGTTCGGACACCGAAGAGAGTCTGCACACAAAGTTGACTCTGTGAAATAAATTTCCGCCGAACCTGGGATCGAACTCGCGCTGACAGCGGCCAACTGAATACAAATCCAGCGCGCTACCAACTGAGCTATATCCCCGCCCCATACGTATCCACTTACCTGTCTGACTACTTTGCTTTCCTTAAAGTTGAAGCCAGTATAATGGCATGGGTGAAAGTAGCCCGTCAATTGACTGAAATCCGTCAATCTGAAAATAAGTCTGACGGAAATTATGTTTGTTTATGTTTGGTCGTTATTTTTGCCTGTGCGTGTATTGTATGTTTGGTCGTTTTCTTTGCCTGTGCATGTATAGTTTGTTGGTTATGTTTGGTCGGTTTGTTTGGTCATATTTACCTTTCACGGCCTTATTCCAAGTCACACGGGTATGGTAGACAATTATTAACTGTGCCTAAGCAATTTTGCCAGGAAAGACCCTTTTGTCAATCGTGGGATCTTTAACGTGCAAACCCAATGTAGTATACACGGGGGGTGGTTCGGACACCGAAGAGAGTCTGCACACAAAGTTGACTCTGTGAAATAAATTTCCGCCGAACCTGGGATCGAACTCGCGCTGACAGCGGCCAACTGAATACAAATCCAGTGCGCTACCAACTGAGCTATATCCCCGCCCCATACGTATCCACTTACCTGTCTGACTACTTTGCTTTCCTTAAAGTTGAAGCCAGTATAATGGCATGGGTGAAAGTAGCCCGTCAATTGACTGAAATCCGTCAATCTGAAAATAAGTCTGACGGAAAGTATGTTTGTTTATGTTTGGTCGTTATTTTTGCCTGTGCGTGTATTGTATGTTTGGTCGTTTTCTTTGCCTGTGCATGTATAGTTTGTTGGTTATGTTTGGTCGGTTTCTTTGCCTGTGCGTGTATAGTATGCTTGGTCGATGTATGTATTGTAAAGCGCTAAGAGTAGACAATTTTCTAGAATAGCGCTATAAAAGTTTGCATTATTATTATTATTATTATTATTATTAAATTCCGTCAATCCGCAATTTTTATTAAAAAAAAAAAAAAAAAAATTATTTATTTTTTATTTTTTATTTTTAAGCGGAACGCGTTTTAGAACTGCTATGCGGTAAAACCTGTAGGTGAGGTTTCTTCGCTTTCGGATTCGCTCTGCATCACGATAAAAAAAAAGTTCTCGCGTTTTGGCAGGCATTACAAAGTGGTGACACGATTTCTGCGACAAAGATACCGGTTTTGACGGAAAACGCATGGACAGATCTTATTGATGCTGGTCTAGCCAACAAATGGCGATGGGACTGGTTGGAGTTCATGAAACTAAAACTGTGTGTGATAAGTTTGGTGCTTGAAACTCAAGTGCTTTTCCTTGAGAACTTTGCACTATAAGAGATGCTACTGCTTAGTTGCTACTTTGTGCAGTGCTACATCATGCTGTTTGCATGTGTGACATTCTGTTTCATCATTTATTTCAATGCCTGTCTGGCAATGTTTGCTTCTTATAATTAAATATTTCGAACTTTTATTTCAGTTGTTCAGTTGTTCAGTTTCTATTTCATTAGTAATTGGCTGTTGTCAATGTTAATTGTTATCAATTGTGTCGTTGTGTTGGAAGATGCAAGTGTGAAAAGATACAAAAGAAAAATGATTACTTCTGTGAATTGTTTTGATTTTGTTTACCCTTTTTACAATATCATTAGAATCTGAAGGTATTTTTTTTACCTGCATGATAGTGACAAAAAGTGTATTTTTTTGCCAGGAAAGGCCACAAAATCACAATGTATAATGCAAAAATTCGTTTTCGGCCGGCCCTGGACCCCCTAACGGGGCCCTGCCCCGTACCCCGCCAGGGCCTGGGCGGCCCTTGGACCCCTGCCTCAAAAATTTTTCAGTCAATTTGATTTTCATAGGTTTCACCCATGTAATGGTAATAATCCCAGTAGACCTGCTGTGCAGTCATACCTAGAATAAGGCCGCTGTGGAAATCAACAGCTGAGCCCTATGTTTACATTTTATATTTGGTTGTGTCAGTAGAAATTTCTCAGAAATTTTAATCTCCTTTTGGTGTTAGTGGTTTGGTAGTGTTGAATAATACATGTAAAGCTAAATCACTTCGAATATTCACTTTGGATAGTTGTTTTCATGCTGTTTGGTGCCGTGCTGTTGTGTTATGCTGGATAGTTGTTTTCATGCTGTTTGGTGCCGTGCTGTTGTGTTATGCTGGAACTGTGTGACATGGAGGTTAATATTGTGTTGTGATTGCAGTTGTGCAATTCCATCCATATGTTGCCTGCCAACTACAACACCATCAAGACCTGCATCATCAAGGTCAGTGCTCAGCGCTACATGTCTTGCACACACTTCACCTACACGTCTTGCACACACTTCACCAACACGTCTTGCACACACTTCACCAACATGTCTTGCACACACTTCACCTACATGTCTTGCACACACTTCACCTACATGTCTTGCACACACTTCACCTACACGTCTTGCACACACTTCACCTACATGTCTTGCACACACTTCACCAACATGTCTTGCACACACTTCACCTACATGTCTTGCACACACTTCACCTACACGTCTTGCACACACTTCACCTACATGTCTTGCACACACTTCACCAACATGTCTTGCACACACTTCACCAACATGTCTTGCACACACTTCACCAACATGTCTTGCACACACTTCACCTACACGTCTTGCACACACTTCACCAACATGTCTTGCACACACTTCACCAACATGTCTTGCACACACTTCACCAACATGTCTTGCACACACTTCACCAACATGTCTTGTCGGTCTCGAATAGCAGCTAGCATCTGCTGAAGAGACATTAAACCCCCAAAACCAACCAACCAACATGTCTTGCACACACTTCACCTACATGTCTTGCACACACTTCACCTACATGTCTTGCACACACTTCACCAACATGTCTTGCACACACTTCACCAACACGTATTGCACACACTTCACCTGCAAGCCCCTGGAGCAAATTTTTGATTAGTGCTTTTGTGAACAAGAAACAATTGACAAGTGGCTCTATCCCATCTCCCCTCTTTCCCCGTCGCGATATAACCTTCGTGGTTGAAAACGACGTTAAACACCAAAGAAAGAAAGAATCACACTTCACCTACACGTCTTGCACACACTTCACTTGAAGGCTGCATTGTATGTATTTTGATGGACCGTCCAATATGTTCTCTCACCTGACTCATGAAATGCAAAGTAGTGTAACATCTTCTAATAAACCCTCTGTACTGACAGTAGGACAGTCTCCTTTCAATCTAATGGACCCTTTGCTGTTCCTTGTCTTACAGTTCAATCTAATGGACCCTTTGCTGTTCCTTGTCTTACAGTTCAATCTGATGGACCCTTTGCTGTTCCTTGTCTTACAGTTCAATCTGATGGACCCTTTGCTGTTCCTTGTCTTACAGTTCAATCTGATGGACCCTTTGCTGTTCCTTGTCTTACAGTTCAATCTAATGGACCCTTTGCTGTTCCTTGTCTTACAGTTCAATCTAATGGACCCTTTGCTGTTCCTTGTCTTACAGTTCAATCTGGTGGACCCTTTGCTGTTCCTTGTCTTACAGTTCAATCTGATGGACCCTTTGCTGTTCCTTGTCTTACAGTTCAATCTAATGGACCCTTTGCTGTTCCTTGTCTTACAGTTCAATCTGATGGACCCTTTGCTGTTCCTTGTCTTACAGTTCAATCTAATGGACCCTTTGCTGTTCCTTGTCTTACAGTTCAATCTAATGGACCCTTTGCTGTTCCTTGTCTTACAGTTCAATCTGATGGACCCTTTGCTGTTCCTTGTCTTACAGTTCAATCTAATGGACCCTTTGCTGTTCCTTGTCTTACAGTTCAATCTGATGGACCCTTTGCTGTTCCTTGTCTTACAGTTCAATCTGATGGACCCTTTGCTGTTCCTTGTCTTACAGTTCAATCTGATGGACCCTTTGCTGTTCCTTGTCTTACAGTTCAATCTGATGGACCCTTTGCTGTTCCTTGTCTTACAGTTCAATCTAATGGACCCTTTGCTGTTCCTTGTCTTACAGTTCAATCTGATGGACCCTTTGCTGTTCCTTGTCTTACAGTTCAATCTGATGGACCCTTTGCTGTTCCTTGTCTTACAGTTCAATCTGATGGACCCTTTGCTGTTCCTTGTCTTACAGTTCAATCTAATGGACCCTTTGCTGTTCCTTGTCTTACAGTTCAATCTGATGGACCCTTTGCTGTTCCTTGTCTTACAGTTCAATCTGATGGACCCTTTGCTGTTCCTTGTCTTACAGTTCAATCTGATGGACCCTTTGCTGTTCCTTGTCTTACAGTTCAATCTGATGGACCCTTTGCTGTTCCTTGTCTTACAGTTCAATCTGATGGACCCTTTGCTGTTCCTTGTCTTACAGTTCAATCTGGTGGACCCTTTGCTGTTCCTTGTCTTACAGTTCAATCTGATGGACCCTTTGCTGTTCCTTGTCTTACAGTTCAATCTGATGGACCCTTTGCTGTTCCTTGTCTTACAGTTCAATCTAATGGACCCTTTGCTGTTCCTTGTCTTACAGTTCAATCTAATGGACCCTTTGCTGTTCCTTGTCTTACAGTTCAATCTGGTGGACCCTTTGCTGTTCCTTGTCTTACAGTTCAATCTGATGGACCCTTTGCTGTTCCTTGTCTTACAGTTCAATCTAATGGACCCTTTGCTGTTCCTTGTCTTACAGTTCAATCTGATGGACCCTTTGCTGTTCATTGTCTTACAGTTCAATCTGATGGACCCTTTGCTGTTCCTTGTCTTACAGTTCAATCTAATGGACCCTTTGCTGTTCCTTGTCTTACAGTTCAATCTGATGGACCCTTTGCTGTTCCTTGTCTTACAGTTCAATCTAATGGACCCTTTGCTGTTCCTTGTCTTACAGTTCAATCTGATGGACCCTTTGCTGTTCCTTGTCTTACAGTTCAATCTGATGGACCCTTTGCTGTTCCTTGTCTTACAGTTCAATCTAATGGACCCTTTGCTGTTCCTTGTCTTACAGTTCAATCTGATGGACCCTTTGCTGTTCCTTGTCTTACAGTTCAATCTGATGGACCCTTTGCTGTTCCTTGTCTTACAGAACTTCAATCTGATGGACCCTTTGCTGTTCCTTGTCTTACAGTTCAATCTGATGGACCCTTTGCTGTTCCTTGTCTTACAGTTCAATCTGATGGACCCTTTGCTGTTCCTTGTCTTACAGTTCAATCTGATGGACCCTTTGCTGTTCCTTGTCTTACAGTTCAATCTGATGGACCCTTTGCTGTTCCTTGTCTTACAGTTCAATCTGATGGACCCTTTGCTGTTCCTTGTCTTACAGTTCAATCTAATGGACCCTTTGCTGTTCCTTGTCTTACAGTTCAATCTGATGGACCCTTTGCTGTTCCTTGTCTTACAGTTCAATCTGGTGGACCCTTTGCTGTTCCTTGTCTTACAGTTCAATCTGATGGACCCTTTGCTGTTCCTTGTCTTACAGTTCAATCTGGTGGACCCTTTGCTGTTCCTTGTCTTACAGTTCAATCTGGTGGACCCTTTGCTGTTCCTTGTCTTACAGTTCAATCTGATGGACCCTTTGCTGTTCCTTGTCTTACAGTTCAATCTGATGGACCCTTTGCTGTTCCTTGTCTTACAGTTCAATCTGATGGACCCTTTGCTGTTCCTTGTCTTACAGTTCAATCTGATGGACCCTTTGCTGTTCCTTGTCTTACAGTTCAATCTGATGGACCCTTTGCTGTTCCTTGTCTTACAGTTCAATCTGATGGACCCTTTGCTGTTCCTTGTCTTACAGTTCAATCTGATGGACCCTTTGCTGTTCCTTGTCTTACAGTCTCCTTACTTAACAGCTCCCTCTCATGTCCAACATGCCGCTAACCTTCACACTTTGTCATTTTGATAGACTTTGGTTATCTAGAGCCATTCAGTGGCTGAAAATATGACAAATTGGACAATTTTAATGATTGTTTTTGGCTAGACCCTCACATATTTATACCCTTTCGTGATTCTTTTTTGTTTATGAAGCTTTATTCTGTGTTTGAATGAGAGATGTGATGACGGTGTGTTCCATGTTGCAGGACTACTTGCAGCGCAGGCAGGGCGTGCCGGTCAAGATCCGTTTCCCCAGCGGCATGGACAAGACGCACCGCCGCCGCATCATGAGCTTCCTCTCTGACAACGGCTGGATAGGGGTCACGTGAACCTTACTCGTCGCCACCGTCTGTGTGTGTGTATGTGTGTGTGTGTGTGCGTGCGTTCGTGCATGTGTGCGTGCATGTGTTTTAAAGACTTGTATGATGGACAAAAAGCATGAGAGGGTGTTGTTGCGAGAGAATTTTGATGCAAGCAGTGTGTCACCAAAGGTGCATATGTCCATTTTCGCCTTGAAAGAGGGATGTGAGATTTTTATACCAAGTTGGAACGCCATTTTATGAGTGTAGTGTGCGTGTGATAAGATGGTATTTTTAAGGTGAATGTAGCAAAGTGGTGTGGGTGAAAGGCTGCAGTAGAGCAGGATGGTGTGAGTGAAAGGCTGCAGTAGAGCAGGATGGTGTGAGTGAAAGGCTGCAGTAGAGCAGGATGGTGTGAGTGAAAGGCTGCAGTAGAGCAGGATGGTGTGAGTGAAAGGCTGCAGTAGAGCAGGATGGTGTGAGTGAAAGGCTGCAGTAGAGCAGGATGGTGTGAGTGAAAGGCTGCAGTAGAGCAGGATGGTGTGAGTGAAAGGCTGCAGTAGAGCAGGATGATGTGGGTGAAAGGCTGCAGTAGAGCAGGATGGTGTGAGTGAAAGGCTGCAGTAGAGCAGGATGGTGTGAGTGAAAGGCTGCAGTAGAGCAGGGATAGTACCAGTGCTAAAGATGGCACAGCATCTGTGCAATGAATGCAACACTTACTGCCACAGAGGGAATGCTTCTTCATCAGATGGATATTGCATGAGCTGTGCTTGAGATATGGGGATAGTGTCAGGGAGTCTGGAAGTCACTGAGATGAAGGCTTTGTTAGCTTGTGTAGGACGCAGTCTACAGGCCCTCTTATGCAATCAAACAATGGGGAGGGGTGGTGATGGTGTTAAACGCAGCTAGTTAATCATGATGACCCAAACCATGTACAGGAAGAAGTGGGTTTCCTTACTGGAGCTATGTAACCTGAACTATGGGGGGGAGGGGTGCAAAGAACCGTTTTGTCTATGCCAACTATCACTTGACGCAAGACACTCGTTTATGGAATGTTCTATTTGGCAGCTGATCTTGTGCATTAAACATTGTGAATTTGTGCAAAGTCATACCATGTTTTACTATTCATCACTTGTGTGTACGTGGGGTTGAGAGTGGAATCCCGCGGCTTGTTGTCGATCATTCTGAACCCTGCTGGTTGTGTAAGTAGCTTCTCTATTTAACTCTGTTGTGTGTTTCTCTTTGTTCATATTCATAATTTATTTACATCACATTCGTTTGTACATAGAACTGTTGGAAGAGATTGTTTGCGTGATCATGTTGACCTTTGTACAATGTACATGTAAGTGAATGCACAGTGTTATGCAACATTGGTTACCTGACTTTCTCTTGTTTCTCTCCCCTTGTTAATGACGTTCTACTAATTATGACTAATGTTGAAGGCACTGACTCTGGTGTCAAACGGGATTGTGTCTGCAGTGTCAACTTGTCATGGTGTGAGTGTGCCCTATGAAATTAAACGGCAAAAGACGAATTCCAAAAATAAATGTTTGGGGTGTGTATGTGTTGTAAAAGAGTGAATGCCCTTGCTTTATACTCTGATGAATATTGGAGGGGCCAATCAGTAGCGAGGGGTGTGTGGGAAACACGTGGACAGGACTATTGTCAAGTTGTTTGTTGGAGGTAAAGCAACTTGAGTATTTACTCTTTCACAACCCATACAAACCCAACAGAGTTATTTGGGAAATAGTCCATTTCAGAGTTATTTGGGAAATAGTCAATTTCAGAGTTATTTGGGAAATAGTCAATTTCAGAGTTATTTGGGAAATAGTCCATTTCAGAGTTATTTGGGAAATAGTCAATTTCAGAGTTATTTGGGAAATAGTCCATTTCAGAGTTATTTGGGAAATAGTCAATTTCAGAGTTATTTGGGAAATAGTCCATTTCAGAGTTATTTGGGAAATAGTCCATTTCAGAGTTAATTGGGAAATAGTCCATTTCAGAGTTATTTGGGAAATAGTCCATTTCAGAGTTATTTGGGAAATAGTCAATTTCAGAGTTATTTGGGAAATAGTCCATTTCAGAGTTATCTGGGAAATAGTCCATTTCAGAGTTATTTGGGAAATAGTCAATTTCAGAGTTATTTGGGAAATAGTCCATTTCAGAGTTATTTGGGAAATAGTCCATTTCAGAGTTAATTGGGAAATAGTCCATTTCAGAGTTATTTGGGAAATAGTCAATTTCAGAGTTATTTGGGAAATAGTCAATTTCAGAGTTATTTGGGAAATAGTCAATTTCAGAGTTATTTGGGAAATAGTCCATTTCAGAGTTATTTGGGAAATAGTCAATTTCAGAGTTATTTGGGAAATAGTCCATTTCAGAGTTATTTGGGAAATAGTCCATTTCAGAGTTATTTGGGAAATAGTCAATTTCAGAGTTATTTGGGAAATAGTCCATTTCAGAGTTATTTGGGAAATAGTCAATTTCAGAGTTATTTGGGAAATAGACAATTTCAGAGTTATTTGGGAAATAGTCAATTTCAGAGTTATTTGGGAAATAGTCAATTTCAGAGTTATTTGGGAAATAGTCAATTTCAGAGTTATTTGGGAAATAGTCCATTTCAGAGTTATTTGGGAAATAGTCAATTTCAGAGTTATTTGGGAAATAGTCAATTTCAGAGTTATTTGGGAAATAGTCAATTTCAGAGTTATTTATGCAGTTGAAAAGCAGAATGTTGCATGTACCATCATGATATTAATGTGTCCAAGTAAGCATAGTAAAAGCTCTTTTCAACATTCAGTTGATTCGTGCTGGGAAGCATCTTGAACTGTAAGTGCATAATTACGAATCTGATTGTGTCCCCTGGAGTATGGAAGACCTTGTGGCCTAAATTGACACATTCTGGAAATAACGGGTTTGTCTGAGTTGTGAAATAGTGAGTACCCTGGCTTTTTCTGGAACCAACTTGCCACACATGGTTCCTGTTGGTTTGTGAGACGTACCCTCTCATTGGTGGCTGGCCTGTAATGTCATGTGGGATAGTTTGTCCATGTGATATTATTTCCCACGTCACATTATATTTATAGGCCAGGGTGTGTGTCTCGTACAAATGTACAGGAACCACGTGTCGTAAGTTTGCCCGAGAAAAAACAAGGGTACTCACTCTTTCACAACCCAGACAATCCCCACGGAGTAATTTTCCAAAATGGTCTATGGATCAGCTAAGTTCTTTTTGATGGCAGGTAGCGCTGTATCGGGTCTGAACATTGGTTCTGACAAGTGACATTCAGTGTGGCTGCTGTTTGTATGCACGTCTTATTGTTTTGTTTACGTTAACACTGTTCTGTTAATGACTGCTACCAACTCCCTCAATGCACACCATTTGTCAAAGTGCCATCAACCAGCTTGACATTTCCATTAGGTGAAGGAAGCCCCCCCATGTCACTTTGCATGTTCTTGGTGCAACTCACAACCTCATACATTTCAAACTTCTTGTAATGCAGCTAACTTGGAAGACGACAAAACGTCTGGTTCATCTTAGTTGAGTGCTTTGAGCAGATCATTTGAGGTGGTAAGGAATTTTGTGTGCATGTTATTTGATTCAAGCAAGGTTGGTGTATCTTATTCTGAAACAATCAAGTTCATAATTATATGGAAAACACAGCACCCAAATTGGTTGTTGGTTGAATTCCTGTGAATGCCATCGCATCCAAAGTTAACCTTGCTAATGCTATTGTGTCCCACAGGTTTGGTGATTGTGTGCCCATAAACCGTGTCACAGATGGTGCCCATAAACCGTGTCACAGATGGTGCCCATAAACCCTGTTACAGATGGTGCCCATAAACCCTGTCACAGATGGTGCCCATAAACCCTGTCACAGATGGTGCCCGTAAACACAGATGGTGCCCATAAACCCTGTCACAGATGGTGCCCATAAACCCTGTCACAGATGGTGCCCATAAACCCTGTCACAGATGGTGCCCATAAACCCTGTCACAGATGTTATTGTGTGCCCATAAACTGTGTCACAGATGTTATTGTGTGCCCATAAACCATGTCACAGATGTTATTGTGTGCCCATAAACCGTGTCACAGATGCTATTATGTGTCTATAAACAGTATCGAGGACAAAGACACACATACACCATTGTTCCTTTCTGGGTAGGAGACATCAACAGCAGTGCTGGTATTAATTTAAGAATCTGATAAGGCCCTGTCAGTCATTTTTTGGCACATTTCTTTTTGGATACAAAATGGAAATTTGGGATGCTTTGCGATTTTGGTGAGAAAGAAATAATGTCATGTTAATGATTGACATTTGCAGATAGAAAATTAAAGTGATAAATCAGAAACACATGTTTTCAACCAACTTTATTCTACCGTCTTGTCTCGTGCTTGTATTGGTGAGTACAGTATTCCTTTGTTTTTTAACTTTGTTCATCTTACCACAGTCACTTCGTTGTTTAGATTTTTTTTAACTTTATCCTTATTTCTTTCTTTCTTTATTTGGTGTTTAACGTCGTTTTCATCCACGAAGGTTTTATTCTTATGAGGTCGGAGAATTGACAGATACATTAGAGAAAAACAAAACCAGTTGCCATGTTGCACACACATTTCAATAAAACTAATAGGGCTACACAACCGGCACGGTTGGCCTAGTGGTAAGGCGTCCACCCCGTGATCGGGAGGTCGTGGGTTCGATCCCCGGCCGGGTCATACCAAAGACTTTAAAATTGGCAATCTAGTGGCTGCTCCGTCTGGCGTCTGGCATAATGGGGTTAGTGCTAGGACTGGTTTGTCCGGTGTCAGAATAATGTGACTGGGTGAGACATGAAGCCTGTGCTGCGACTTCTGTCTTGTGTGTGGCGCAAGTTATATGTCAAAGCAGCACCACCCTGATATGGCCCTTCGTGGTCGGCTGGGCGTTAAGCAAACAAACAAACAAAAAATAGGGCTACATAGGGCTTAAGATTGCTTATGATGGCTGATGATCCTAAAGTTACGAATGAAAGCATGTAGGTGTATTATTTCACTGACTTTGATTTGGTTGTTTTGGTTTGACCTGTGACATGGAAGTGTATGTGTGCCTGTTGACATTGAAACTGTTTCCCTGCTACAATTGATACACCCATTGCATGACTTGCCTCCAAATACACAGTTTTGATAGTTGACTAACTTGTGTTGAGTTCCTTACTGCTGATCCCTGTCTTCTTGTACCTGCACATCTGTTGTTACAACATGACAATCTTTAGTCACTTTCATGCAGAGCTTGTTCCTGACATAGGATCATGGGGATTGCAAGCATTCAGTGAGGAAAATAACTGCTTGCATGATGTTACTTTTTTTATATTTTGTATTGTATCCCCTTGCTATTTGTTTCATTGGAATGGTAGCTCTATGTCTGCTTACTTCATTGTGTGAGTGTTGCATGCATATAATTGGTGTATGTCATGCTGCATGCATATAATGGTGTATGTCATGCTGCATGCATATAATGGTGTATGTCATGCTGCATGCATATAATGGTGTATGTCATGCTGCATGCATATAATGGTGTATGTCATGCTGCATGCATATAATGGTGTATGTCATGCTGCATGCATATAATGGTGTATGTCATGCTGCATGCATATAATGGTGTATGTCATGCTGCATGCATATAATGGTGTATGTCATGCTGCATGCATATAATGGTGTATGTCATGCTGCATGCATAGTATGCTGTGCGTTGATGTCCTGACAACAGGCTGTGGCTTCTGGGTAGCAGCTACAACCTGAGGGGAAGCTGGGCGTAACACAAGCAATAACTAACTCCTCTCTCTTCTAGACACTGCCCTCTGTATTCTGTACACAAGATGTTAGGGGGACTTTAAAATGTGTGTTATCCAGTGTTTGTATCAACAGCAATTGCTAGTTCTTGAAACAATAATCATCCTATGCCACAGTGTTGTGAAGAAAGCGAGCAGTTGAAGTGTGAGGGTGTCATTCAGCAGTTAGGATGTAGGGTGTAGGGTAGCAGGATATGATGATGAGGATGATGTACAGGGGAACTGTATGTTTGTCAATGTGTGTTATGCGGCTATGGGTAGGACGTCAGCTGACCTTGTTTATCTCAAATAAACTCCATACTGACTATTCCTCCTCCCCTACTTTGGACGCCTTATTCCACTCGTGGAGTCTAATTCATGATGAAAAATGGTATTTAACGTAGAAATTTGCTTCAACACAAAATCTTTCTTTTTCAATCAAAGTATGCAACCACTCGGTTCGTTTTCGAATAAATCGAATTTTGGAGTACATGTATAATCTATTGAATTGCATCACAAATCTGCTTCAGTTGCAAGGTCTTGACATGCTTTTCTCCCTCTAGATAATTGTACATGTACCTCTAAATTGGCCGAGAAGCATTCAGTCTGGAGTTTATTTTGGTAGAAGCCCGGCTGACATCCCACCAATAGCAGCATGTGAACATGTGGATGCGTGTGTTTTTTTGGTGATTCTCAATAAAGTATTTTTAATGACTGATGAAAAAAGTGTGTTTCCAACTGTTTACTGATATAGGTGTGTATTGTATATCAGGGTTGAGTTATTGTTTGCTTTACGCTCAGTCAACCACCTCACATCATTTGCTTTACGCTCAGTCAACCACCTCAGATCATTTGCTTTACGCTCAGTCAACCACCTCAGATCATTTGCTTTCCAAAGCCTGCAGTGCCTTACGCCTTGTGTAGTGGAGCTGCAGACTGGCAGAGTAAATGTTGCCCCTTTTTCTGGGTTCTGCTTTCGGTTTCCCTCCCTCCCTCCCTCTCTTTCTTTCCACTCTCTCTCTCTCTGTACCATCCAACAGGTCTGTCTGTCACTCTCTCTCTCTGTACCATCCAACAGGTCTGTCTGTCACTCTCTCTCTCTCTCTCTGTACCATCCAACAGGTCTGTCTGTCACTCTCTCTCTCTCTGTACCATCCAACAGGTCTGTCTGTCACTCTCTCTCTCTCTGTACCATCCAACAGGTCTGTCTGTCACTCCATGTGTTGCTTTCTTCAGTCCTCCTCTGGCTTTTCTCACTGATGTGGACCAAATGTTTTGTGCATGTGTTGGTTGAATGGTTGTGGTTTTGTTTTCTGTGTGTGTTTCATTTGCTGCATTTGTCCTCAGTCCAAAGGATGCGTGACTATGATAGAGTTTGCCATGGTTTATACTACTCAACAGGAAAAGAAAGTACGCATATTTTAAGGTTATTTGTTTTTTGTTTACATTTCTGTAAATTGTGAGGATTTTTGACTAGCCTGAGTAATCGAGTCTTCATAATGAGCAGTGTTAGGCCCTCCAGCCGTCTAGCCACATGGCTGTAGACCAGGTCAAGAGTCTCCAAATTACACAAAATGGTAGGCTTGGATACTCTTCCAAGAAGACACAAATTTGGTTTACCCTTCGTCAAATTTCAAGGCCACAGCAGTCATATTCGGGGTAAAACAATTGAAAATGACAATTTTCTTAAATGTTTTTGAAGAAATACTTTTGTAACTTCACATACTTAGAGGGTTTGATTACTTCCAGACATAAACAGTTAAATTGATCCTAGTCATATTTCTCCCCCCGCCGGTTAGGGGGAAGAATTTAACCGATGCTCCCCAGCATGTGGTAAGAGGCGACTAACGGATTCTGTTTCTCTTTTTACCCTTGTTAAGTGTTTCTTGTATAGAATATAGTCAATGTTTGTAAAGATTTTAGTCAAGCAGTATGTAAGAAATGTTAAGTCCTTTGTACTGGAAACTTGCATTCTCCCAGTAAGGTCATATATTGTACTACGTTGCAAGCCCCTGGAGCAAGTTTTTGATTAGTGCTTTTGTGAACAAGAAACAATTAACAAGTGGCTCTATCCCATCTCCCCCCTTTCCTCGTCGCGATATAACCTTGAACGGTTGAAAACGACGTTAATTGACACCAAATAAAGAAAGAAGAAAGAAAGATAGTCAAATTTCAAGGTCTTTGAAATTTCCTCAGTCATATTCTTAAATTGCAAGGACTTATAGTCTGTTTATGTTGGCTTACAATACTTTTCCTTGTGGAAAATATTTCATATATTGAAATTTCATACTTTTAAACGTGCACTTTGTGAGAGAAACAACCGACTTGATGATTATGGTACATGTAGTTATACTTTAACCAGAAAGTCTCATTTGTGATTCTGACAGGGGCTGGGCCGCTATTGCGCGGGTCCGCTATTGCGCGGGGCCGCTATTGCGCGAATCTAACCCTAACCCTAACCCTAAACCCTAACCCTAAAGATTCGCGCAATAGCGGGCCGACCCCTTCTGACACTCTGTGTGAAAAAAGGAGGTTTCAGGTTGTGCAGAATCTGTAGTCCAACAATTGGCATGTCAGACTGACCCTTTACAGGTGTGCTGGGCGCAGGGGGCTTTCAAGGCGACTCACAACTTGCAGATATTTAGTTTTTTGTTCGCTCTTCACCTTTGGGTTTCTTCACCAGTTGATGTGCTCTTGAGACAGTTGTTACTCTTGGGATGCTAGCTCTTTCTGTAACCCGTCAGGTCTTTTCATGAGTAAGCAGTTTTTAGATTTGGCAAAGTACATGGTATGATTTAGTATTCAGTGCTAACTTGCAAAGGCTCCTTAACGTTTCTATTTGAATCGTGATATGATAGCATTTAAAAACCCGCAGTATAAGTCGCACAAAACTTTCAATCCCTTCTGTACCTAAAACATCGTAAACATTCAGTCCTGGGACAAGGGAAGCAACTTCTGTAAATTGCCCTTTGACGTGCTGCAAGCTAATTGCCTCCCCTGAAGACCTTTTCTGAGTTTGGGGTGCTTGTATCATGATGTTCAAGTAACATTTGTGTGAAAGTCAAGCTAGTAACCGTCAGCAAGTGAAAGGTATTGTTGCTTAACTTAAAGGCACAGTAAGCCTCCCGTAAACCATCACAGATACGGTCAGGCTTTTACACACAGTACAAACACCCTTTCATTTAAACACTCACCGATTGAGAACATCCTAGGTGCCCTCCGTAAAGAGCGAACAATTTTCAAAGAATTTATTTTTGCGTGGTTTATCTTACCCCTGAGCCATCGTGAACCCGTGTGATCCAGTTTCCCTTTTTCACAATGTAGTCGTCAGTTACTCATTTGAATGCGACTCGATGTGAGATTATCTACAATAGCACGTTTTTATGCACGAAACAAACGGCTGTGGTTCACAAGAACTCTAGTGATGGCTTTTGACTGTTGAGAGGAACGGCGATATGCCGCATAAACCGTCGTCTGCTACGACCCTTGCGTGACCCTGCTTCCAGGCTTTTCTTTTTTCAAACTTTCATAACTTCGAATGGTACTGATCTTGTCTTGATGAGAAAAAAATTCTTTTATGATTAAAGAATGTTTGTGTAACAAGCTGTCAATTTATTATTTAGATTTTAAAAGTTAGGTCTAGCGCAAAAACGCACCACGGTCCAAAAACATTCTGATAATCATCGATCCACGGCTATCGCCAGTTTAAGGGAAGTAACTCATTTTTGACCCGAGTTCAGGATGGGTCCAAAAAGTGTTCGAGACAATCTGCAAAATTAATTCTTTAAAAATTGCTCGCTCTTCACGTAGGGCACCTAGGATGTTCCCGTTTGGTGAGCGTTCAAATGGAAGGGTGTTTGTACTGTGTGTAAAAGCCTGACAGTATCTGTGATGGTTTACGGGAGGCTTACTGTCCGGGCGTGATTTCCGGGATATTCATAACAGCCGTCCAGCACCAAAACGAGGCGCCATTGTTGTAAAGGGCCAAGTCCACGAAAATAAATTCTTTGAAAATTTCTCACGCTCGACAGAAAGCAGCCAGGATGTTCCCGTTCGGTGAGCGTTTAAATGGAAGTATGCTTGTACTGTATGTAGATGCTCGGGGAGCTCTGTGATGGTTTATGGGAGGCTTACTGGCTTACTGCGCCTTTAAACGGAAACAATATTGGGTCTAGTCTAAGTTAATGTCCCACAGTTGAACACAAATTGATTAAGACTATATTTTTGTGGGTGTGGGTGGGCGTAGGGGGGCTTATTTCTGATAATTGATACGTTTGCATTGGAGAGTTGAAAATATAGCCAGGACAGATTGGTTTTCATAATGGTTACACTAGGAGAACAGAATTTTTTTTATGTGTCTATCATCGAGACTTTTTTAACTTCCCCTTGACAGCCATGCCGACACCAGAAAGATGGGCTACACCTGGAGTCAGATAGAAAAGATGGCCCAGGACAGAGGACTCTGGAGAGCTGTTGTTGGCGGCCCATACCCTGACAGGAGTGACGGGCATTGACTTGACAGCCATAATCCCATATTTGCCAAAAAGAAGAGAGATGGTGCGACACTATCTCTTGAAGAATCAGTACTCTGACAAGGGAAACAATCAGTGTAAATTGCCCACTGTCTTGCAGCCAGTAGATTGCCTCCCCTGGTTAACCAAAAATTCTCTGGCAGTCAAGGTGTTAAAGTAGAAAGGTACTTCATGTATCCCAAGAGACAGGTGTGACAAGGGTTTGTGAACTAGTGTGTACAGAGCTGAGAAAGAACTTGTCTGCATGAACTGTCTCACTCCATTACACACACACACATACAGTAAACGCTCGTCATTCAAAACAGATGTGAAAATAAGTTGACCACGGCAACTTCAACATAATCACTTTATTTTGCACTGAAGACGATCTGCAGAACAATAAAATGCATCAACAGCAAAAGCACTAACATTTTGGGCACATTTTCTTGGCAAAGGGAAAAAAACGGCAACAAAAGTTTCTCAATCAGGAATGTGTGGCAGGAAGCAGAACACTTGGGCTCTAAAAGAAGGGTGGTTGTAAGAAATGTAAGCGATCGTCTTCCCTCTAGATTTCATCCTTCCAATCCTACAGTAAAACCCATGTTCAGTGGAATGCAATATACACAGTGGCCAGTGGAAAGCAGAATGAAAAGGGACAGACAGGAACTGCCAGAGTAAACACAGGGGGGTACATTGTCACAGGGGGGGTACATTGTCACAGGGGGGGGGTGAGGGGGAATGTGAGAGTGACCTGTGATAGCAGAATGAAGAGGGTTTTTCCTGACAGACTGCACCAGACAGGAACTGCCAGTGGGAACTGGTTGGAGGGGGTATATTGTGGTGGGGGGGGGGGGGGGGGGGTGTTGTATGTAGTGACCAGGGGACAGAAGAATGAAAAGGGTTCATCTGACAGCCTGCACCAGGCAGGAATTGCCAGTGTGAACCCAGTGCATCCAGGGGGGGAGGGTTGTACATTGTGAGAGTGATGGACAGCAGGATGAAGTGGGGTCATCTCAACAGACTGCACCAGGCACAGCTGTCAGAATGAACCCAGAGGAGGGGGGGGGGGGCAGTGAGGAGGGTGACAGCTTGTCGCACCAGTGCATCGTCTGCCATAACACACGCCAGCATAAGTCATGCAGAGGGTGCACTGTAGAGAAAAGAATATAACACCAACTGCACTACGATAACAGAAACAATCACCAGACAAAAAATAACCTAAATAAAACATAAAACTAATAAAGCAAAAATCCCTGATGTTGAAGAAAACATTTGGTAGACTGTTACTGCTCCAAACTTACAAAAAAGAAACAACAGGAACTAACACAAGGTTGACCCCCCAGGCATGCAGACAAAGACTAATTCCCATTACTCGGGTGCCTCAAAAAATCCCCAAACTGGGCAGGGTAACCTCAGGGAGAGGTGATACAGAACTCTCTCAGGGAGACTAAGCTCTATTTTTCAAGAATGGTCAACCAATCAACTGTAGTACGACCTATCTGTAACTTGCGCAATCTACATCAAGCAAGTGAACACAAAAAATGATTCCGGATTAAGCATTTTCTTTCTTTATTTGGTGTTTAACGTCGTTTTCAACCACGAAGGTTATATCGCGACGGGGAAAGGGGGGAGATGGGATAGAGCCACTTGTCAATTGTTTCTTGTTCACAAAAGCACTAATCAAAAATTTGCTCCAGGGGCTTGCAATGTAGTACAATGTATTACCTTACTGGGAGAATGCAAGTTTCCAGTACAAAGGACTTAACATTTCTTACATACTGCTTGACTAAAATCTTTTACAAAAATTGACTATTTTATACAAGAAACACTTAAGGGTAAAAAGAGAAACAGAATCCGTTAGTCACCTCTTACAACATGCTGGGGAGCATTGGGTAAATTCTTCCCCCTAACCCGCGAGGGGTCGGATTAAGCATAATGTAAAAGGGAAAATGTAGTCGTCAGAAAAGAATTTAAAGCACAGAGCTACACACATTCCTCTCCTGCTACTCGATCACTAGCACAGACTGCAAGCCACACAGGGAAAACTGCCAAAAGGCGACAACACTTTGCATGCAAAATAATACCAACACATAAATGAGTCCATGTCTTGGATTTTCTAATGAACAAGAGATTGAACAAGAGACTGAACAAGCACACAGTGGAAATGAGGGCAACACCACAAATGTAGGGGGGGAGGGTGTCACAAAAAGAAAGTTGAAGTTCTTTGCTCAAGTGTCCAGCACTTGAATGACCCATTTTGTTTGTTTCCTTTCTTTCTTTCTTTATTTGGTGTTTAACGTCGTTTTCAACCACGAAGGTCATATCGCGACGGGGAAAGGGGGGAGATGGGATAGAGCCACTTGTTAATTGTTTCTTGTTCACAAAAGCACTAATAAAAAAATTGCTCCAGGGGCTTGCAACGTAGTACAATATATTACCTTACTGGGAGAATGCAAGTTTCCAGTACAAAGGACTTAACATTTCTTACATACTGCTTGACTAAAATCTTTACAAACATCGACTATATTCTATACAAGAAACACTTAACAAGTGTAAAAGGAGAAACAGAATCCGTTAGTCGCCTCTTACGACATGCTGGGGAGCATCAGGTAAATTCTTTCCCCTAACCCGCGGGGGGTGTTTGTTTGCTTAACGCCCAGCCGACCACGAAGGGCCATATCAGGGCGGTGCTGCTTTGACATATAACGTGCGCCACACACAAGACACCGGACCAACCAGTCCAAGCACTAACCCCATAATGCCAGACGCCAGGCGGAGCAGCCACTAGATTGCCAATTTTAAAGGTTCGAACCCACGACCTCCCGATCACAGGGCGGACGCCTTACCACTAGGCCAACCGTGCCGGTCTGAATGACCCATATTGCCTGACAGATTATGTGATAGATTGAGGGTGGGTGGGGGGGGGCTCTAGCCAATACCACAGCTGGACATTATGCAGGCCATTAGATATATAAAAAGTGGGGCTTTACACCAGTTGTCTTCAAAATAATGCAGATTATATTCAAGTTATCAAGCTTGTTGCAAGAAAAAATGAACACAAAAACTGTTTAGAGACTATGTTTCCAAATTACAAAAAGGATGATTTTGTTTACCCTGGTAAAACTAACTGGAAGTTAACAAGTATGAAATTCCAGAAGTGAATAGCATTGAAGGAGCTCCGGATCTATTAATTTCAAAATAGAAACTAAAAATGTATTTGGGTATCATAACCGTGCATTTTACAAAATGATTTGACATGTTTCAAACTTATCTGATGTCAACCTATATATACAGACAAAACAAACAGATCATGTTATTTAAAAGCATGCATGCACAGAAGTGTGCAATTGTAAAATATCCAACCAAGTTGATCAAACAGTGTTTCGCATCTTGTAAATACCGAGTTATCTTCCCCTTGGTCAGACATTTATATCTCCTGTTAAAAATTCAATTGGTACCAACTACAATATTGTCAGTGAACAGGACAGTTTCTCAATTACTGAAGTAAGCAATCACTGGTATAAAACCACATATGTGCCTATTAATTATTCATTGCTTCTGAACATTTGAAAGAAACATTGGCACACTCATTGCTCACAGGTATGAAACAAGTTTTGAACGTCGTGAAGACACACAATTTGATACCTCAATAGGGGTGGGGGTGACATCAGGAGGTACTATACGTCCAGTTTTTATAAGGGTGGCATCAGGAGGTACTACACGTCCAGTTTTTATAAGGGTGGCATCAGGAGGTACTACACGTCCAGTTTTTATAGGGGTGACATCAGGAGGTACTACACGTTCAGTTTTTATAAGGGTGACATCAGGAGGTACTACACGTCCAGTTTTTATAGGGGTGACATCAGGAGGTACTACACGTCCAGTTTTTATAGGGTTGACATCAGGAGGTACTACACGTCCAGTTTTTATAAGGGTGGCATCAGGAGGTACTACACGTCCAGTTTTTATAGGGGTGACATCAGGAGGTACTACACGTCCAGTTTTTATAGGGGTGACATCAGGAGGTACTACACGTCCAGTTTTTATAAGGGTGACATCAGGAGGTACTACACGTCCAGTTTTTATAGGGGTGACATCAGGAGGTACTACACGTCCAGTTTTTATAAGGGTGACATCAGGAGGTACTACATGTCCAGTTTTTATAGGGGTGACATCAGGAGGTACTGCACGTCCAGTTTTTATAAGGGTGACATCAGGAGGTACTACACGTCCAGTTTTTATAAGGGTGGCATCAGGAGGTACTACACGTCCAGTTTTTATAGGGGTGACATCAGGAGGTACTACATGTTCAATATTTACATGATGTGGAACACTGTTGGAACATTTCCAAAGCACGGAACATTTAAATATGCAATGTCACAATATTTTGTCATAACAATAAAGAAACTTGAACATAGTAATGAAAAATGACAAAAATGCAGAAAAGCAATTGACATATGCTCCAAAACATAGGTAAAAAATGTCCAGAGAAATGCAAAGACAGTAAGGTGACGTCAACGCCATAGTACAACCATCCCAACAAATAACACCTTTCAATGTCTCTATAATATGAAGCTGTATGTGTAGCACAATATATCCATTCTTTTTTTTAGAGTGACGCTGTGAATAACCGTCCCGCAGTAAACGCCAATGTTCTCGATAGTGTTAATCTCAACACCGCGGGCAGACTGCCGGAGACCTGACACCCCTGACCTGCAGAGAGTGGACCGGTCCACACAGCGTGTCCCGCGGTGACCTCGACCGCTTGCTTCGCTGCCTCGTCCCGCATCGACCGGACCGTTATGCCGCCAGGGCCGGCCCTGCCGAGGTTACGTCGTCACCTTGGAGACGATGCGACAGGGAGAGTAGCGGTCGAGCAAGCCGTATGACAGGTAGAGCAGAAGGGTAAGGTTTGCTGCCCGCAGCGTTGTACCCTCCGTCATGGCAATATGCCATACACAGGAAAATCAGTAAGCTTGCTCTCGCCAAGCGCGCGCTTACACCACCGACCTACTGGGTTTCTTCACTCACCATCAGGCCTGAAACAAACAAGGAAAATCACGTTGTACCATCAAAATATACCACAACCATGTCTTATTCATTCTTCCAAACTCTTATAACAGAGTTTGCAGATAGCATGCGACTCACTTTAATTTCTAATTATTGTGATCGACAAGAAGAAGAAGAATTTCTAATTATTCATCTTGAAATAATACTTGGCAGAAGCAAAGAGAGGGAAGAAAAAAGTTAAACATCTAATTTCCTTATTTCTTTCAGTAGTTATAAGCCTTTGAGAATTTATTAAAAGCAATCTTTGATTCCTTGTGTAATGAAGCAACCTAACACAGTCTTCAACCAGCTAATAATAAACTATAACTAAGAAACTAAAACCAAATACATGAGCCAAAGACAGAGTAAAAGGGTGGCACTCACCACTATTGGAGGCCATAGACAAAAGCAGTTTATCGAGTTGATACAACTCATCCTCCTCACACATCCCAGGGACATCCTGGGGAGTTTGGGGGTGGGTGGGGCCAAGGGAAGGGGCGGGGCCGTGCCTGTCTCCGCCTTCTGGCTTAGTGAGCAGAGCCTGCAGGGAATCTTCGGAACAACTCTCCTCATCGCCGGACATGTCGCTGCTGACGTCTGAGCTGGACAGGGGGCTGAAGTCCTCCAGGGGGCGTTCCAAGCCGGACAGGAAGTGACCCAGGTGACCGGCACTGCAGGGCAGCTTGACCTGTCCGTAGTTGTCGGCGAAGGCTTGGATGGAGTCCACCAGCAGATCACCGTCTTCCTTCACAGCGGTGGAGGTCAGCAGAGTGTCGCTCAGGTCCAGCTGGGTGGCCGTCATGTCACCAGAGAAAAATCCCAGCAGGTCTTCCAGTTCTTTGGGGTCCACACAGGGCTGTGAGGGCTGGGCCGGGGGGACCGCGGGGGACTGCAGGGCGGGGACGGGCTGGGCCGGGGGGACCGCGGGGGATTGCAGGGCGCGGACGGGCTCTTTGTGGGCCAGAAAGGCTGGCTCCGTGTCCACAGGCTCCTGCTTGATCCTGGGCACCGCAACAACTGGCGTCGTGACCGGCAGGTTGCCCACTTCATTGATGACCTTGGGGAGGGCAGCGTGCTGCTTCTTGGTATCAAGGTCGGTGGAGGGCGACACCAGCAAGTCAAAGAACTGGTCGATGTCAAAGGCGTCCATGATGGGCAGTTCTTTCTTCTGGCGGCAGACCGGGGGACTCAGGCTCTTTTCCCGCTTGATGGTGATGGTGGGGATGGGGGCGGGGGTGGGGAGGGGGAGGGGCTCTGCGCGAGTGAAAGAGGCCAGCTTTTCCAGCTCTTGCAGGATGGCGGTGGAGGAGGGGGCAGACTTGCGCTCCATAGGCTCGCTCTTCACCATGGAGGGTGGGTGGGGGGAAGAGGCGGGCGAGGGGTCAGGGGTCAGGAATGACTCCGGAACGGCCACGCTGCTCTCAGGAACGACCTGCTCCGTGGTGTGAGGGGTGGAGTGCGGCGGGGAGAGGGCGCTAGTGGCCATGATTCTGGCCTTGACATTGAGGGGTTGCTGCACGAGGAGGGGCATGACGCGATACTGGGCGCGGGGAATGACGTGGGTGGGGGCGGGCCAGCTGTAGCCTCTAGAGTTGTGTCCCATGAAGTGCGACGCAGAGTCCGGGGAGTGCATGGGGTCGGCAGTGGCTGCATACTCCATGTGGCCAGGGTGGCCGCTGCTGTCGACATTGTCCTCCCAGATCAGCTTGGGGATCTTAGCCGGGCAGCACGGCCCCTGGATCTTACGCTTCAGCATCAGCTTCAGCTTGTCAGTCTGGCCGTGGGGGTGGGGGTTGGGCAGGGTGGAGGGAGGGGAGGATGAGGAGGATGGCTGCATGTAGCCTGCCTGGTCGTGCATGGCAGGGTAGGTGTTGGTGCAAGGCGAGGGTGGCAGCAGTCGCTGTGTGCCCGCCATGTAGTAGGCCGGCTTGGGGCCCTGGTAGGTGACGGGCTGGTTGGTGGGGGCCACCGGTGTGGGTGGCATCCAGCGCGTGGCGGTGTCAGGCTGCATGGTGTGGGGGTGGGTGGCAGTGTGAGAGCCGTTGAGGCCGGCCGCCCACAGGTCTCCAGCGCGAGGCGGGTACAGCGTGAACATGTGGCTCTGCATGCGGATCTGGTACGCCTCCTCCTCGCTGTAACACACAACACAATGTTACGCTACACTTCATCCAAGCGTGTATCTAAGGTGTTCACACTAATCACAGGAATGAAAACTGAGACATAAAGGGTTACACTAGCTGGGGGGTTACACTAGCTGGGGGTTACACTAGCTGGGGGTTACACTAGCTGGGGGTTACACTAGCTGGATGTTACACTAGCTGGATGTTACACTAGCTGGATGTTACACTAGCTGGATGTTACACTAGCTGGGGGTTACACTAGCCGGGGGTTACACTAGCCGGGGGTTACACTAGCCGGGGGTTACACTAGCCGGGGGAACATGGTGTCCTTGAACAAAGAATGGCCAAACAAACAATTTATTTTCAAAATGACAAAAGTGAGAAAGACAATGGGTAAGCTTTGAAAAGGGGTAGGGAAAAGGAGGGCATGGTATCTTAAACCTTTACTGAAACCGAGTGGAAGTAAACAGTTCTAGCTGACACTGGTGGAGAAGAGCGCCCACTGACCTGATGACCTGGTTGATGCAGACGATGAGGGGGTCGTCGTTGTGGGCGGTGGCGGCCTGTCGCACGTGCATCACACAGTTGACCCACAGCGTCTGACCCTCTGCGCTCAGCATGCGCACCGTCATCATGCAGCCCATCTCGTGGTTCGACCGGATCACTAAACACACACACACACACACCACAGTCAGGGCACGCCTCACTCAAATCACACCTCTTCATTGGTTATCAGCATTCTTACTACACATCACCAACGTTATTTTTTATTTTTTCAAATTACAAACACAAAGTAAAGGTACCTAGTGGTAGAAACCTTGGAAACCAGTGAAATAAATGTTACTTTATGAAACATGGATAATGGAACACATTGCTGGTGTCACAAAGTGGAGCCTGTAATACCAAACACTTCCTGTAACTTGTATAAGCTGAGAGGAAGAAAGGATTAAAATGAAGATGCAAATATCATCCTCACTCCCTCACTCACAGGAAGTAAGATCGGGAGTGTTTCTATTTTCTGGTTAGAAGGGGTATAGGGGTCCCTGATATGGTGAAACCCTTTTATGATCTGTTTCAATTCAGAGATATTTTGTCCATGAAAAATCAATTGGCTGCTATCAAGACAACAGCTGACAAGCATTTGCTTTTTGGCAAACTGGTGCTGGTAAAGTGTTTCCTCCGTCTCGACATGCCTATCCTACCCATCTCCCTGGCTCTTGGCCAAAAGATCACTCGCACATTTCCAACTCCCTGTTTCCTCCATCCCTGTCTTCCTATCTCTTGCTTGGTTTCTCTTGCTTGGTTTCTCTTCACATAACATTCCCCTCTCTCTGCCACCTCTCTTCAGCCCTACTTCTCTGCCACCTCTCTTCAGCCCTACTTCTCTGCCACCTCTCTTCAGCCCTACTGATCAATTTAAATCGCTGGGGATTTAGCATCATTGTTAAAATATCTCAAACAGCCAAAGAAAAAAGCAGGCATCAATGTTTAAGCCGCTGTAGTATGAGTGCGTGCTATGGTCACGATCCCAGCGATTGCCTGCCGCCCACAGAACGGTGGTGTTGCACAAAGACCCCTCGTTATGGGCTCTGCCTTAACTCCCCCCTCAGGCCGGGATTAAGAGCCAGCTATGATCCATTTCTCTCTATCTCTGTCCCCCTGTCTGATCATCGCCTGATGGCGGCAATGTGAGGGGGGCCACAAAAGGGGGTTGTCTCTCTTGGTGCGTGTGGACCCAACGTAGCACCACGATTGACGTGATAAGGGATTGCGACGGGAGACGAATGACGTGATTGACTTGTCCCACTAATCAAATAACATCTCCAGGATAACTCTACACGCACTGCTTTTTGTGTTTTGTTTTGGTGTTATGCTGACCCAGGAAAACAGCGTTTAAACAGCTGATCCCTTCCTTCCTCTTAACCCTATTTCTGACTATCATTCAGTAACTTTTTCCTTTAAAAATGCAGCATCAGGCTATATAACTGATGCTGCAATGTATGATAATGACATGCAATGTAAAGCTTGCATCACACCAGACTTGTTTGGCAATATTGCAACATGTCTACTCAGTGCAGTTGGAAATGATGGGCACTCTGACTGTAAACACACCAAACCATGCTAATTCCTTGCTCTTTGATCAACGGGCAGAGATGGTCATACAGTGGAACCCCCCTTCAGGACCCTGCTTCCTCCCACTTTTTGTTCATACAGTGGAACCCCCCTTCAGGACCCTGCTTCCTCCCACTTTTTGTTCATACAGTGGAACCCCCCTTCAGGACCCTGCTTCCTCCCACTTTGTGTTCATACAGTGGAACCCCCCTTCAGGACCCTGCTTCCTCCCACTTTTTGTTCATACAGTGGAACCCCCCTCAGGACCCTGCTTCCTCCCACTTTTTGTTCATACAGTGGAACCCCCCCTTCAGGACCCTGCTTCCTCCCACTTTTTGTTCATACAGTGGAACCCCCCCTTCAGGACCCTGCTTCCTCCCACTTTTTGTTCATACAGTGGAACCCCCCTTCAGGACCCTGCTTCCTCCCACTTTTTGTTCATAATCTCCCAATTGTAAGACCCCCTGCTATGTAAAACCGGATTTTCTTTTCTTTTTTTTCTTAGGTTTTAAAACGGGGGTTCCACTATATCTGTGAAGTGTTGACAAAAAGGCGAAAGAACTCACACAGAATGTGTTTCTCCCTGGCCTCGTGGATGTCTTCAGGGTGCAGCATGGAGTACCACGACTTCTGGCAGATCTCCTCTGTGGAGAGTCCCAGGTGGTACTCCGCCCTGCAACCATACAATGACACACAGGTAAACATATAATCTGCACTGTGTCACAGTTGTCACACTGTCATATGTTGCAATAAAAGTGATGAAAATGTTCAATGCTTTGTGAGATGTGGAATGAAAGAGGACCGGCACAACTGAGATCTTAAGGCTAACATGCATCAAAGTAGGACTAAGTAAATAAATGACAAATTATTTATATGAATTTCAAAGCTGTTCGTACAAAAAGTTGTTGAAAATAAAAATAAGATTAGGCGGAACAGAAGTTGGGATAAGGGAAGGTGAAATTGCTAAAAAAACTGCTCTGTTTGTGTTAGCGTGTGTGCCTAAATGCATGCTTGTGTGTATGTGTGTGCACGTCAGTGCATGTGTGTGCGCGCATTTGTGTGTGCAACACTTACGTCTTGGTGACCTCGAGGAAGGTCATGTCGAGTTGGTGCACGGTCTTGAAGACCATGGTGTTGCTCTGAATCAGGTTCTCCTTCAGCTCGGGGGTGATGAGCGGGGAGCACGTCGCCATGAACACGTACTTCTGTTGCTGCTGCTGCTGCTGTTGTTGTTGCTGCGGCTCTGTGACGTCGGCGTTGGGGTCCGAAAGAGGAACAAAATGACCCCGAACATGCATCACCTGCAACCACACAGGTCATATGCACATGACAGGTCACAGCATAATAATTTGATTAAATAGAGAATAAAGAATCAAGCATGTCAACTACATTGATTATTACTAAGGTTGTTTCATTGGCAGGGTCCTGCAAAAAAAGAATGGATTTAAAAGCTAAGATGAATGCTGAAATGCATTCACCGTTTCTTCGTTGGCAATCATTTTTTATTTATTTATTTATTCAATGTCTGAAGCAACTGCTGTCAATGCTCCGGCAAAGAGCAAATACACCTTGAAGATTGCTCGAGCATTGTTTTCTTTGTTGTTTTCCCCTCTTTCTTTCCTAATTGATTATCTTTTTTTGTTTTCAGTTGCAATATTTTCGCAGCAGAATGAGACAAAGAAATCAGAGAACTTGAGAATAAGGCGAGGCGACATTGCTAAACATAAAAAGCGATCTGAAGCACTAGAAATGTCACGGGTAACAACACGCAGAGGGTGTGATTCTATTGTCCTTTCTTCTTCCACCCCGATTCACAACCCCCCTCCCCCCTCCCCAGACAGAAAGCTGTGCCACTGTGTCTGCAGGGAGGGAGCAGCCGCCGAGCCCTAACAAGAGTTAATTACAATTTCCACATGCTATCAGGGGCGATTATTCACATGCACGGCCTTCAGCTTACAGTATCAACCTTTCCCCAATCAAGCGCTAAACCCATTTCCTGCCTTGAATTGAAAGATGACAAAATGAAGGGAAAAAATCAGCAGAAATTTCTCAACACAGCCAAAAAACGTTATTATGTTTCCAATTTACAGATATGGAGAGTTTTTTTCCATCTTCACTTTTTGCTAGCTGTTCTCTTTGCTGTTCTTTATGACCGAGAAAAACGTTGAGTTGTGTATTGTAGTGTGCAATGACGACACAAACAACGGCGTGGAGAATTGACTCTGAACAATAACCGTCTTCAACCCCCATTAAGCAGGCAGCTTAACCATACTTAATGACACCAGGAAACGCTTTTACAGCTGGGCCAAAAACGCCGCTCTAATCGCTTCTTCACGCCCTGAGGAAACGGACAAAAACGCCTCACTCGGAACATGCCCGTTTTTCTGCAAAGATGTTGAGAATTTTGACAATTAATTGTTTTTGTTGTTTTGTCCTTTGATCAGCCAGCTTGCAAAAGCGTGACATTTATCGGAATTGGAGACAGGGGAGGGGGGTTGTTGAGGGGACAGGGGGTGGAGGAGAGGGAGGGAGGGAGGGAGGGTGACGCCAGCAAGGAGGAGGGGGAGGGGGGGGGGGGGGAAGGAGGAGGAAGCTTCATTAGCATCACAGTCGCTGTCTTCAAGCACTCAGAGATGTTTAAAAAAAAAGATTTAAAGCAAAGGGCGGCTGTCTGAGGAGCACAGTGGAAAGAGGGGATGGGGTTGGGGTTTCTCAAAGCTGAGGAGGCAAAGAGGGAACAGGGGGAACTACTGAGTGATACAGGACATGCCTCTGAATGAACGTCTCTCCATAGCACCACAGGCAGAGATCAACCATGGACTTGGGAAGAATAAGGATCAAAGTGAAGAGACGTTAACAGGGCGCCCTGCCCCATGCAGCGTTAACCTCCAGCACAGGGAACAAGGAAGTGTAGGGATGGAGATGTTAACAGGGAGCCCTGCCCAGTGCAGTGTTAACCTCCAGCAGAGAAAAGAAGGAAGTGTAGGGATGGAGACATTAACAGGGCGCCCTGCTGAGTGCAGCGTCATCATTCACTTGTCCATTTCTTATGATCCTCAAGTCAACTACACTGGTACCTGCCATGTGTGGTCCCCGTGACAGGACACCTCACGAAAGGACACCTCCTGTTGTCCACTGCTCTACTGATCTCTACCAAAATATACCTGTCATGACAGGCCACCTTAATTGCAATGTAGGGACACTTTTGCCTGATAGCCAAGGGTGGCCCTTGATGGCAGGTACCACTATACATTGTCAGCAAGAGACAAGCCCACAGACACCTCCTCCCCTCTCTCCCTCACTCCATCTCTTTGTCTAGAGACAAGCCAACAGACACCTCCTCCCCTCTCTCCCTCACTCCATCTCTTTGTCTAGAGACAAGCCAACAGACACCTCCTCCCCTCTCTCCCTCACTCCATCTCTTTGTCTCATGAAGTGAGGGGGAGAATTGCGGGCAGGTACGGGGAGAGGGCAGAGAACACAGACCATAAATCCTGGCCCCCTGTCACATGGGGGAGGGGAAAAACCAACAGAGATTTAAAAGACTGACACACTCACTGCCTGTGAATGCTGTAGTTTCAATGCAATCATTCTCCCCGTATGCCTCATACATTTTTAATCAAGCCAGTTTTACTCTTTATTTCCTGAGCAATAAAACCTCACACATTACTAATTAATCTCTCAGGAATTCTCTCTTTTCTCAGTCACTACCTTGACTTTCAAAACTGCAAGCATCATGGGAAATAATGGTTAGCCTGTTCTTTTGTTATCCGCTTTCCCCGTATTCATTTTTTAGCCCCGGGGCTGCGTTTTGTGCTATTACAATTCAACCAAATGAGTGTATGAAGGGATAAGTTGGGGACCCTGAAGAAGGAGGTGGGGCAACAGAAAGGCAAGAATATGTTTGAAGCATATTAACACCCATATCACTTTTTTTTTTTAAATGAACACCTGGTATTTTAGCCAGTAAGAGACTAAAATACCAGGTGTTCATTTAAAAAAAAAGAAGTCATCATGGGAAAGCACCTCAAGTAGAGATGGAAGCCCAAGCTATGCTAACTTAATATTTCTAGCGTCTATTTGGGACATGGACATGACAGACATAACCTGGTTATATGCTAGGCCAAGGTTTACCCAGCTGCAGGTATATATAGTTGCTATCATTGAGTAAAGCTCTGCACTCGCTCAAACGAGCAGTACGAACAAAGAACATAAGTGTCCCAGTAATGGCGAAACTCTTTGATACACTAGTTGCACCTATTCTGACCTTTGGCTCTGAAATTTGGCTCCCTTACTGCAAAGATATAAACCTAAAGGACACGCAGAACCTTGAGAATAATGTCCTTGAAAAATGTATAACGACTGTCCTTCCGCATGAAAACGTACACATGAAATTCTGCAAGCAACTTTTAGGAGTACACAGAAAATCAATGAATTTCCCAGTACTGGCTGAATTGGGCAGATTTCCGATCAGCACAAAAATATTGGGACAGATCATATCATTTTGGTTACACATCATGGAATCTGACCAACATGGGCTTCTTAGGCAAACTTACTCAAGCCTTCTCTCACAAGAAAATAAAGAGGAAAATAAATGGCTCTTATTTGTTCGCGAGTTCCTGACTTCCTCAGGCTTCAAACACGTGTGGCAAAACCAAAGCACAATACACCCGGCAAGACTGAAACACGCGCTAACAAAACATGTAGAAACTCAATATTTGTCAGGCTCTGGAGGACAAAAAAAAGAAGGAAACTCATCCAAACTACAGTTTTACAAGGGAGTGTCACACGACTACTCTCTACAACTCTATCTTTTGCTAACACAAGAACACAGACAGGCTATGAGCAAACTACGTATAAGTGCCCATGACTTAGAAATCGAAAAGGGCAGATACACGGGAACACCAAGGGAGGAAAGACTATGCAGAAACTGTGGAGTGGTGGAGGATGAACTTCACTTCCTTGATTCGTGTACAATGTATGCTCATCTCAGGCAACAGTTATTACTGAATACTTCCACCGGCAGTGATGAAATAAGAGTCAGTTCTTTGTTTACTGACAGCGACATCCAAAGGCAATTGGCAAAATATGTGTACGATTGTTTTCAACTACGCAGATGCAATGCGTCTTCCAACTGTCCTCAATAACTTATGCTCATCTTCAGGTCCTCTTTGTTCACCCTGTTCCACTTGGTTTTGTATTTCATGTATGTTATGTTATATTGCTGGTTTTTTTTGTACTTATGTATCTTGTATGTAGGTCAAGGGCATGACTCAGCACATTTCTTTAGGGTTAAAAAGCAAGAGCTGGTGATGATAAGCATGAAATCAGCAGTGTTAACCCCGTGACACTGACAGATGAGGGGATGGCATGGGGGGGGGGGGGGGGACAATAAAGGATGAGCTGACAGACCGCTGACACCATAACTGTCGTACCTATCCCTCCACACCTGTGTATGGCAGCCTGGCGCTACCAAAAGTCATTATTTTCCCTGTGTGTGTGGGGGGGGGGGGGGGGGGCTGCTGTCAGCCATCTTGAGGCAGACTAGGGCAACCACTCTTCACTCACAGACCTGGGTTGTGTAAGAATGAAGTAGGACACACAGTGGTGACAACTAGGTTACAAGCACACATATAGCAGTGTTGTACCCAGGCTCAGAGGACAATAGGTCAGTTGGACCTGGATTAAAACTAAGTATGCACTGACTGAAAAAAAAAAAAAAAAAAAAAAGTATGCACTGACTGTACACTGTACCCATTGGTCCAAATGTCCTGGCTTTGTGGGAAAACTGATGGTCAGAAGACAAAAAAATTGCACAGTTGACCGGCCAGAGGTCAGAGCAATGCGTCAGATCAAAAAAGTATGTCATTGCCTGAAGCCTGAGAATGAACTGTATACTGACTACTGTACCTAAAGCGAAAAAGAGCAGCTGGAAAATTTTTTTTGACAAAATCCCATCAGTCCGCCAAAACTGGCCCCAGCTGTGAGGTGTGGATTGGATTTGACAAAATGATGTGGGTCAAACAAATACCCTGGTGCCAATCAAACTTAGCTAAGTGTTCATGTTAAAATGCCAAATCTTGACATGGTCTTTTGCATGGGCGTCAGTATATTGATTGAATCGGCCTCAATTCAGCAATTTATTCTTCAGCATCAGAGCATTAGACTACATGAACATTGAATATGATGTGAGAAACAAAGGGAAGTAAGCGCTCTACGACAAGTCATATCAAGTGAGAGTAATGCCAAATTAACCAATCTCCTGGCACCTGAGAAAATAACAAGCATCGAAACGAACAAGCAACTTTCATACTAAAAACCCATGAAGATGAGCCTACCAGATGATTATTACTGAAATTGAGCAGCTTACCTTGACGTCGCCAAAGCCGGCCTGACGTTTGAGAGTACGCGACATGTTCATGCGGCAGAAGAACGCCACGTCCCGCGTGACGTCCAGTTCTGCACCGCCCGCCAGCAACTGTGCCTGCACAGTGCCGTGGTCGCGCTTGTCCACTATGTCGTACAGACTGTCACCCTGAGTCTTCATGTCCACCTGCACAATAAACAATATTGTATTGCCTACAGTTCCCTTAGTCACAATCAAGAATACACAAAACTGTATATATGTTGCCGACAGTTCCCTCGTCAATCTAAACACAGTCACAATAGAGAATACACCATACAGTGGACCCTATATCTTTTAAGATCTATACAAATCTAAGAAAATCAGGTCCTAAAAAGGAGGGAATCTTAAAATTGGGGTAAAGTTCCAGAAGTTATGAACACAAAGTCTGAGAAAACTGGGTCTTATATGTTATACTCTTACTTTCTCCCAAGCGCAAGACAAATTCTTCTATGAAAATTGAAGCCAATAAAATTTGAGTTGAGTTGAGTTGAGTTGAGTTGAGGTAGGGAGTCTTGAATGGGAGGGTGTTAAAGGGTAGGGAGTCTTGAATGGGAGGGTGTTAAAGGGGGTGTTCCACTGTCTTGTATTGCCACAAACTCAGCACCACCCCATCAACTCATTCATCCCTGGAAGCTGAACAGCAAGACATACAATTCCATCTCAGGCTTAAGATAATGAAATTGTTGTACAAGAAAACCCGATTAAAAACTAAAAGTACGATGATGTACAAATGTCTCATCAGCCTGTGCCTAGGTGAGAGCATTGTGTTTTTGTCACCGAGTCCCGTTTATCACCTGCAGGAAGCCTGGCTTTGCCTTGACCATTTTCCTCTCCATTAGCGGGCATTCAATAGACATCCAGGGATGTTGCCACAAATTCATACCTATAGGACAAATGTCCTGAGCTCTTCGGCATCAATAGGACATTTGACTGCTTTCAGACATTTTAATAGGACATTATAATTTTGTGCAAAACACAAAATCATGTGCACACACACATATCAGTATATGCACCAACATTGTGTGCGTATATTGTTTTATTACTTTTGTTTCAAACAGGACACACACAAAAAAGAAACAAACAAACTAAAAAGCAACCAAAATCTTCAGCACTCTTACTTTGATTGGCACACAAACTGCATGATTTCCTGACAGAGCTTTTGCTTGACATTCGACAAAACAGTTTGCCTATATAGATGGTCTCTTTGCTGTCAAATTCTAACCAACCAGTACATGGTAAGCCATGAATAGTTAACCTTATTAAAAAAAACGTCAAGTCACGAAACTTTACTTTCCGTGATTGTGAAGGTTTCAGCGGCGACACTGTCATTGGCACTGTCATTTTCCAGAATGATGCTATTGCTAGCCCAGACCTGTTTACCCCTAAAACATTGCATGTGTATTTTCTGGGAGCAAAATGAGGCAAATGTGTAGTTTTGTAATTGAATGTGTAGAATTTCTCGTCGACCTATCACAACAACAAGAACAATGATTGCTACTTTTTACCACATGTATTGATTGACTGACGGAAAAATGGGAATTGCAGACAGTGCAATGAGCATGATGTTTTCCTTTCCGCAAAGACAAGGCATGGGTAGTCCTGATGATATTTTGGCAGAAAGACTTGGTTCGGCGCATTGCTCGTCTTTTTCTTTTTGGTCGGTGGCCTTTCGGAGTCATTTTCTTCACAGTTCTCATCTTCACTTTCGTGTGCTCTGCGTTCAGCCATTGTGTCGAAACGCCCGCATGGTTTGGCAGTAACGCTTTCAGTTGTGCCCGGCATTTGCTTGGAGAAGCCTATTCGGCATTAACAAGCTACAACGCGGCGCCCGTGGGCGCTTTACGCGCTGCACGCAGCAAACGACTGCTGGCCGAAAACATGGATTGGAAAATGGATCGGTCAAGGGAGATGAAGAAAATTACGGATTGTGATATGCGTAGCCGAAACAATACCGTTTGCGTGCAGGGACGGGGCGGTGTGAGAGCACAACGGGACAAGGAACAGGTGTAAAGACGAAAAAGAAAATTATTTTTTTTATTTTTTTTTTTTAAATACCGTTTGCGTAGAAAACGACAGACTTGCGTAGTTGCGTAGTATATTATTCAAATTCGTAGTTTACTACGCTCAATGTGTAGTGTAAACAGGTCTGCTAGCCCGATTTTCCTATGTTCTTGGCCCTAATGTAGCACACGGTGCCGTTGAAACGCCAAACGTGTTCAGCTTTTGTTGTTCTTTGGCAGGCTTTAGTTTTTTTCAGTGGCATGATTCAGTGCCGTGCGCTTCATCTCTAACCGAAAGCAAATTAAAGCAGACGCGAGCCTTGGTCAGTTGGAGTTGTCTCCTGTACTCCTAACTTTAGTGTGCTGTAGACGGGTGTACGCAAACGGCTCATACCGCAAACGGTTCGGAAAACGCAAGATCTGCGCTACACAACTTCAGTGCATCTGAACGCGAGAGCGCTCGGTCGCTTTTTGAAGATTTCTATCAAGAAAGGAAAATGTTCAAATAACGCGCTGTCCGAAGGAATGAAGTTTTTATCGGACAATGACCGCGCTCAGTTGAAAACGATAGGACATCTGACCGCCATGTGGCTATGTAAATCAGACATTTGAACCTTTTAATCGGTCTATGTCCGATGTCCGATGCCTAACGACATCCCTGGACATCAAGTAAGTAGATATGAAACAGGGTACTCTATGCATGCATAACATCATCATCAGTTTCACTTACAACTGTCTGCGTTGTGTACCCTCTGTATTTCACACCTCGCTAACCACACTGTTGATCTTTCAGCTATCAGGAGTGTCTGCGTTGTGTACCCTCTGTATGTCACACCTAACTAACCACACTGTTGATCTTTCAGCTATCAGGAGTCTTCTATAACTCTCTTCAGTAACTATGGTGATTCCACCTTCCAGTTGGGCCTGGTGATGACATTCTGTGTGATTAAAGACCTATTGATTAGCGAGGGAAATGCAATATCCACTACAGCCCATGACGCCAGTGTGTGATTAAAGACCTATTGATTAGCGAGGGAAATGCAATATCCACTCCAGCCCATGACGCCAGTGTGTGATTAAAGACCTATTGATTAGCGAGGGAAATGCAATATCCACTCCGGCCCATGAAATGCAATATCCACTCCAGCCCATGAAATGCAATATCCACTACAGCCCATGAAATGCAATATCCACTACAGCCCATGAAATGCAATATCCACTCCAGCCCATGAAATGCAATATCCACTCCAGCCCATGAAATGCAATATCCACTCCAGCCCATGAAATGCAATATCCACTCCAGCCCATGAAATGCAATATCCACTACAGCCCATGAAATGCAATATCCACTACAGCCCATGAAATGCAATATCCACTCCAGCCCATGAAATGCAATATCCACTACAGCCCATGAAATGCAATATCCACTACAGCCCATGAAATGCAATATCCACTACAGCCCATGAAATGCAATATCCACTACAGCCCATGAAATGCAATATCCACTACAGCCCATGAAATGCAATATTCACTACAGCCCATGAAATGCAATATCCACTACAGCCCATGAAATGCAATATCCACTCCAGCCCATGAAATGCAATATCCACTCCAGCCCATGAAACAATATCCACTCCAGCCCATGAAATGCAATATCCACTCCAGCCCATGAAATGCAATATCCACTCCAGCCCATGAAATGCAATATCCACTCCAGCCCATGAAATGCAATATTCACTACAGCCCATGGAATGCAATATTCACTACAGCCCATGAAATGCAATATCCACTACAGCCCATGAAATGCAATATCCACTACAGCCCATGAAACAATATCCACTCCAGCCCATGAAATGCAATATCCACTCCAGCCCATGAAATGCAATATCCACTACAGCCCATGAAATGCAATATCCACTCCAGCCCATGAAATGCAATATCCACTCCAGCCCATGAAATGCAATATCCACTCCAGCCCATGAAATGCAATATCCACTCCAGCCCATGAAATGCAATATCCACTCCAGCCCATGAAATGCAATATCCACTCCAGCCCATGAAATGCAATATCCACTCCAGCCCATGAAATGCAATATCCACTACAGCCCATGAAATGCAATATCCACTACAGCCCATGAAATGCAATATCCACTACAGCCCATGAAATGCAATATCCACTACAGCCCATGAAATACAATATCCACTACAGCCCATGAAATGCAATATCCACTACAGCCCATGAAATGCAATATCCACTACAGCCCATGAAATGCAATATCCACTGCAGCCCATGAAATGCAATATCCACTACAGCCCATGAAATGCAATATCCACTACAGCCCATGAAATGCAATATCCACTACAGCCCATGACGCCAGTGTGTGCCCATGTAAAATGATAATCTGCAGGTTGGAAAAGAAGTGTAAATAGCGGTTTTAGCAGCTAATAATTTCACAGGTTGCCGTGTCAACCAACATTACCCTGTTGTTACACTGTATTATGAATGCTACCTGATTTAATGAAAATCCTACCTGGCTCTGCTGTTTCATCAGTCTCAATCGTTTACTCACAAATACTGCTCATTCTGTTTACTGTTTCAATCTTTGACACTTGCTCAGGAAGTCATTACTTCCACAGGTAGACTTTTGGCACAGGTGTGACTTCTGTTTTTCTTTATGGTGGTGATTAGGAGCAACTTAGGGTGCTCTACTAGCAACACTTGAACCAAATGCCAAACCGAACCCCTTGCTGAAAACAAAAGATGGCTCTAATGGATTTTCACAGTGATGATTTCACAGACAAATCTTCTAAGCACCAGTTGAATCCATTTCTCTCTCCTGTTGCTAACTGATGACAATGCCTACCTGATGACAATGCCTACCTGATGACAATGCCTACCTGATGACAATGGCTACCTGATGACAATGCCTACCTGATGACAATGCCTACCTGATGACAATGCCTACCTGATGACAATGGCTACCTGATGACAATGCCTACCTGATGACAATGGCTACCTGATGACAATGCCTACCTGATGACAATGGTTACCTGATGACAATGGCTACCTGATGACAATGCCTACCTGATGACAATGGCTACCTGATGACAATGCCTACCTGATGACAATGGTTACCTGATGACAATGGCTACCTGATGACAATGGCTACCTGATGACAATGGCTACCTGATGACAATGCCTACCTGATGACAATGCCTACCTGATGACAATGCCTACCTGATGACAATGGCTACCTGATGACAATGGCTACCTGATGACAATGCCTACCTGATGACAATGGCTACCTGATGACAATGCCTACCTGATGACAATGGCTACCTGATGACAATGCCTACCTGATGACAATGGCTACCTGATGACAATGCCTACCTGATG
>NC_090261.1:2010489-2012989 GCF_037325665.1 Littorina saxatilis
TACCGCGGTGGTGCATCACTGTCTGATTAGTCGTGTGCCAAGTTGTGTCATCGTCATCTCACACTGACACTGACTGGCAATTGCAATTCTCATCATACTTAATTCCCGGTGTAAGTGTTACATCCTCAACATGGCTGCCAGAGAGAGAGAGAGAGAGAGAGAGAGAGAGAGAGAGAGAGAGAGGGGGGAGAGAGAGAGGGAGAGAGAGAGGGAGAGGGAGAGGGAGAGGGAGAGAGAGAGGGAGAGGGAGAGAGAGAGAGAGAGAGGGAGAGAGGGAGAGAGAGAGAGAAAGAGAGAGAGAGGGAGAGAGTGAGAGAGGGAGAGAGTGAGAGAGAGAGAGTGAGAGAGAGGGAGAGAGAGAGAGAGAGAGGGAGAGAGAGCGAGAGGGAGAGACAGAGAGACAGAGAGAGAGGGAGAGAAAGAGAGAGAAAGAGAGAGAAAGAGAGGGAGAGAGAGAGAGAGAGAGAGAGAGAGAGAGAGGGGGAGAGAGAGAGGGAGAGAGAGAGAGAGAGAGGGAGAGAGAGAGAGAGAGAGAGAGAGAGAGAGAGAGAGAGAGAGAGAGAGAGAGAGAGAGAGAGAGGGAAAATAGGAGAAGGGGAGGGAGAACGAGTTCTTCGTAATGACCGTTGCCAGTAAACATGAACTCAGCTTGATTTTCAATGAATTAGCTTTGCATAAAACTGACATAGGCCTAATTCCCTTGCAATGTCCACCATCTCTGTGCAATAGTCTCACGTTGAAACAATGTCCACCATCTCTGTGCAATAGTCTCACGTTGAAACAATGTCCACCATCTCTGTGCAATAGTCTCACGTTGAAACAATGTCCACCATCTCTGTGCAATAGTCTCACGTTGAAACAATGTCCACCATCTCTGTGCAATAGTCTCACGTTGAAACAATGTCCACCATCTCTGTGCAATAGTCTCACGTTGAAACAATGTCCACCATCTCTGTGCAATAGTCTCACGTTGAAACAATGTCCACCATCTCTGTGCAATAGTCTCACGTTGAAACAATGTGAGACTCGTGGGACACCTGCCATCCAAACCGGTCTTGAAATACTTTGTCTTCATACGCAGCACATCCACAATTCACATTCCGCCTCAAGTTGAGACCCCAGCACATCGCTTACAATTTTATTTGCCTTTCTGTCGGGAGACAATTTATTCCTCCAGCGACCCTAAAAGATGACAAGGAAAAAGGTGTGTGTGTGTGTTGTGGTGTGGTGTGTATGTGTGGTGTGGTGTGGTGTGTGTGTGGTCGTGTGGTGTGGTGTGTGGTGTGGTGTGGTGTGGTGTGTGCGTGTGTGTGTGTCAGTGTGTGTGGTGTGGTCAGTGTGGTGTAGTGTGTGTGTGTGGTGTGGTGTGGTGTGGTACGTGTGTGTGTGGTGTGGTGTGTGTGTATTCGTTGAGGGATCAGCTGCCTGTCTCAGGGCTTGGCCAGGGAAAAACCATAGGCCATCTTAATTTTATCACATTCGGTTTCCTAGTTTTACATTTTTGGGGGACTTGCACTTGCAGTCTGTGAAGTGGTTGAGCTTCAGATAGTGGAGGAGTGCCAAAAAAGAGTAAGACAAATAAAGAGAGGACAGACAAAGAGAGAGGGGGGAGAGAGAGAGAGGGGGGAGAGAGAGAGGGGGGAGAGAGAGAGAGGGGGGGGAGAGAGAGAGAGGGGGGCGGGCTGGGGCCAGGAAATACTGGTCCTGCACATCACCTGTGTCACCCGCTACTCCAACATTCTCCTCACTCACTCTTTCAGACCGCATCTTCATTTTATGACAGTCATCTGTTCAGGCTCTACTTCCTTGACACAGACACACTTTCTGGAAAATATGGGGAGAGACTTTTGGGTCAGGAAGACAGCAAACAGACAGACAAAGAGAAGGGGTTGGGGTGGGGGGGTGATGGTTAAACCCAGCATAATATTTCGCACTCTCTTTTACACACACACACACACACTACAGCCCCCCCCTCCCCCTTTATAAATAATGTACAACCACACAGTTATATATAGCATAGTAATTATATATTCTTCAGTGGTTACAAATACCGCGTGACGTAGTCTGCCGCGTTTTAACTGCGTCACTGACTACTCAACCATTCAACTCAGTGAATTCAATGGCACCGCTATTTTACACGGAGGGAACGCTATAATTATATATTTCAAAGTGGCGCCTCGCGAGCAAGTCCGCCTTACAAACCACGGTAGCCGGTCAACGAGGTGTTTTTCCCGGCTAATGGGAAACAGGGCGGAGCTTTTCGCTATGTAAATGACTGAAGGTAAGTGCACGGCCTTATGTACACCGCGGCTAGGTACAGGCAGCGGAACGGGTCTAGTGCAAATACAGGTGCTTTTTTCTTCCCACCCAGAGGTGGTCAGGAAGGGGGGAGGGGGGGTATGGGGGCACGGATCTACAAACAGGGGTCACAATGTCAAATCTGTCTGAACAACGCGTTCAACTGGACACAGTCATTATCCGCCAAGACAACAACAACAAC
>NC_090261.1:2017989-2025489 GCF_037325665.1 Littorina saxatilis
CAACACAAAGCACAGACACCAGGCACAAGCTGCGAGTAATAACAACACAAAGCACAGACACCAGGCACAAGCTGCGAGTGATAACAACACAAAGCACATACACCAGGCACAAGCTGCGAGTGATAACAACACAAAGCACAGACAGTACAACTGCTTTTTGTGTTGTGTTGCGAATCAAAGTACACGAAAAAGCGTGTTTCACAAAACCAATATTAAACCAATTCGTTTGAGCTTTTGACGCCAAGGCTGCAAGACAATCACAAAATTCACACTACACAAAGGAGTTCACGAACAATGAGCACACAGATTAATTCGAGATAACCGATTGAAAGACAGGACTGATTTTCCTACATCCGGGCCTTTTCAGACGACTAGAGCAAACATACCAAAGAGAACTGACCGTTCCAAAGGGCATGAAACTTTTGTCAAAGACAGACAGAAATGCAATGTATGCAAAGGGGAATACTGACTTGGACAAACAGGTTAAAGACATACTGAACCAGACTTAACAAACAAGGAAACTTTAGTCAGAGTGAACTGGCTTTTCCACAATGAACCAAAAAAGAAGCGGATATTCACCAAAAGAAAGAGAGAGAGAGAGAGAGAGAGAGAGAGAGAGAGAGAGAGAGAGAGAGAGAGAGAGAGAGAGAGAGAGAGAGAGAGAGAGAAAGAGAGAGAGAGACTGTGAAAGAAAGAAAGAGAAGAGAGACTGAGAGAAAGAAAGAGAGAGAGAGAGGGGGCGAGAGAGAAAGAGAGAGAGGAGGAAAAAAGAGAGAGAGAGACAGAGACTGTGAAAGAAAGAAAGAGAAGAGAGACTGTGAGAGAGAGAAAGAGAGAGAGAGAGGGGCGAGAGAGAGAGAGAGGGGGGAAAGAAAGAGAGAGAGAGGGGGAAAAGAGAGAGAGAGAGGGGGCGAGAGAGAAAGAGAGAGGGGGGGAAAAGAGAAAGAGGGGGGGGGGGGGGGGGAAAGAAGAAGACGAAAAAGGAGGAGGAAGGGGAGGATTTTCATGGTATACTTACATTTATTGAGGACGTTGCACTTTCTAATGTAGACGCAGCATAACGACATGACCTGTAGCTGCGAAAGTCTCTGACGGGCGGTCTCTGGAAGCGGCAGGAGGTCTCGCATGACGGCGATCTCCGAGTTGATCTGATCGCGCTGCTGTTTGGAGGCTCCCTTGTTGGATCTGCTCAACACACAAACACACCGTCCCTTTTACAACACACAAACACGCCGTCCCTTTTACAACACTGTTACCACCCCGGCATGGTCAAAAGTACAACGGGTATTATTTGATGGACCTCTACTGGACACACACAATTTAGATTAGTATTAAATATTATTGGACGCTCCTGCTTGATGGACCTGCCCAACACAAACACACCGTCCAGTTTACACTGGAATGGTCAAAAGTACAACGGGTGTTATTTGATGGACCTGCTCAACACAAACACACCGTCCAGTTTACACTGGAATGGTCAAAAGTACAACGGGTGTTATTTGATGGACCTGCCCAACACAAACACACCGTCCAGTTTACACTGGAATGGTCAAAAGTACAACGGGTGTTATTTGATGGACCTGCTCAACACAAACACACCGTCCAGTTTACACTGGAATGGTCAAAAGTACAACGGGTGTTATTTGATGGACCTCTATTGGACACACATAAAGCTATTAAATATATGGTTAGACTTCGCCTAGGGCTCTGGAGTAATATCTGTGCGAGTTTCCAACTACCGAAGACCTCTACCATTGGTGTCTGGGGCCTTTGATATTTCCGTGTTGTCTTCATTCAATGTTCGCTGATCTTACGAATTTTGTTTTGTGATCCTTATGCGCAGTGATACGATGCGGCTGTACTCGCATGAGCTTCGTTCAGGCGAGTGTCAAAAGTGTCAATGTTTCGGTCGTAAATCTGCAAAATCATCACCATTTTCATAACTGGGTATTGTGTTCAATATTGCCCTTTCTCTGTTCCAGTAATAACAAGCAGCGCCACCAATGGGCTTATCCACACACACAAAAAAGGACAGGTAGGCAGTCAGCCAGTACCGGTGTTTTCCCTGTCAATCAAGTTATGCAGCAATACGTGCTGATGAGGCATAATATTTACTGGCAGTACGTTCCGTCTACATACACAGGTATCTTGGCCATTGTGGGTATTGTGTCTACATACACAGGTATCTTGGCCATTGTGGGTATTGTCTACATACACAGGTATCTTGGCCATTGTGGGTATTGTCTACATACACAGGTATCTTGGCCATTGTGGGTATTGTGTCTACATACACAGGTATCTTGGCCATTGTGGGTATTGTGTCTACATAGTTATCTTGGCCATTGTGGGTATTGTGTCTACATACACAGGTATCTTGGCCATTGTGGGTATTGTGTCTACATACACAGGTATCTTGGCCATTGTTGCTATTGTGCATCTTCCGCCTGTGCCGATAATTCCTGGTCTTTTGCACGCAATGCCTTTGACATTTGTTTTTGCCTGGGTGCCTACAGCATCACTTATGTTTATCACCTGGCTAGTTACTTCCTAACCCCTTCAAAAATAATGAATCAAATGCAAATCAGGTGTTATGTATATATAAGACATGATGGGCCGATGAAAGACCGTCACTGAAATCTCCAAATTTGACGTTCATTAAACTGAACCAAAGGCGGAAATACCGAGAAGCATGTTCACGAACATGAGGTAACATGAAAATAGTTCGTTTCAGTTGCCGTATTTGGTGAATGTTGAGCGCTCACGACTCAGTGTAACACAATCGCCTTCCTGGTTGCGGCAGTGATTCAACTTTAGGAGGACATTTTGTGACACCAATGACCCCGGATGTTTAACGAACAAAACTAACTGAGAAGAGTTCACACGCACTGACAACGCCATTTAGATTTTAACAACAACTGATGAATAGGTTTACATTCAATGGAAAACCGCGAGAATGTGCGCTATGTGCAACCATTGTGGCCAGCACAGTTACAAGACTGCACACAACTCAAATATGTTCAGGCTTATTTTTAGACCGAAGGGAAATTTTACGCTACGAAAACTGCTTATACATAAATCATCTAATTTTTTTTAATCTAATCTAATCATCTGATATTCTAAACCTCGGTCTCTACCAAGTGTCAAAGGAAATGAAAATATCTATATATGCTTAACCACACCCTGGTCTCAAGTCCCAACTAGCAAAACAAAACGGAAATGATTTGTGTATATATATATACTGATCAATAGATCTCGCCTCCTTTCAACATCTCGACTTCACTGACAGTCTAATGTTGTTAGGGATGTGAAATGAATGATTTATGTCATTGTCCTAAGTACAGGCTCGGTTGTCAACAATAAGAAAACTATTGTAAAAAGAAAGCTTGGTTTTTTTTTCAATGACAGACAGCTTAAAAAAATCACCGTATCAACAAACCACAAAATACTTCAAGTTCAATTTTTCCCTCGGCTGGTCCTCCCTTAACCCATCTAAAGTATTGATGTGTATTTGTGTCTATGTTTTGAGAGTGTGATGTTATTTCGTACACGAGCCAAAAGAAAATTGTCTTAATTGCATTGCATTAAGATAATACAGTTTTATTGAATTGAATTGCATTAAAAATTAAATTCATTCGTCTCTAAACTCCTAGTTGTGTCTATACCACAGCTACATGTACTACATCATTGTTGGAGTGGAAAACAGCTGCCTCAGACAGGCACTGGGAGCTTATCATGTGGCACAAAAACAACTTGACATTTCCCTCTTTAAGCTCGCAGACTCTTCGGCAAAAGCAGTGTATCTACATGTAGTACCCTATTCACAGCGGTAGGAACAAGCATTCAGCACGTCTTTTGATAAAAAGGCAATGCATATGTGCTTATGGAACAATGAATACAGTTGGTTGGTTGGTTGGTTGGTTGGTGGGCGGGGATGTAGCTCAGTCGGTAGCGCGCTGGATTTGCATCCAGTTGGCCGCTGTCAGCGTGAGTTCGTCCCCACGTTCGGCGAGAGATTTATTTCTCAGAGTCAACTTTGTGTGCAGACTCTCCTCGGTGTCCGAACACCCCCGTGTGTACACGCAAGCACAAGACCAAGAGTGCGCACGAAAAAGATCCTGTAATCCATGTCAGAGTTCGGTGGGTTATAGAAACACGAAAATACCCAGCATGCTTCCTCCGAAAACGGCGTATGGCTGCCTAAATGGCGGGGTAAAAAACGGTCATACACGTAAAATTCCACTCGTGCAAAAAACACGAGTGTACGTGAGAGTTTCAGCCCACGAACGCAGAAGAAGAAGAAGAAGGTTGGTTGGTTGGTTGGTTGGTTGGTTGGTTGGTTGTTGATTATTTACGTCCCTTCAACCTATTTGGCAATTCGGGGGGAGGGGTGGGGGGGGGGGCGGGGGGAGGGGTGGGGGGAGGGCTCTTAGAAAAGACAAGCAGCTACTGCCACCTGTGTCCTCCTCAAGCTCTTCGTATTTGACACACTTTGCGCAAGAGTCACCTACATTTTGATGTTAACAAGCTTTCACCACCATATGTGACATTCAACCTACCACCCCCAGGGTCCCTCGTGAATTTTAGTGGCAGATATGGACAGTTTACAATATATATATATATATATATATATATATATATATATATAGAGAGAGAGAGAGAGGTAAGACATTTTATTGATTAAACACACAAGGTTCATTTCAACGGGGAGGGGGGGGGGGGTCAGTAATACATGCCGGGTGTTTGTATTTATGGACAATCACCCGGTTTTATCTCTTTCTCTCTAACATATATACTCACACGAACGCACGCACGCTCTCACTCTCTCTCTCTCACTCTCTTTCTCTTAAACATAAAGACATATCCAGCGCATGAATTAACAATATATATATAGAGAGAGAGAGAGAGAGAGAGAGAGAGAGAGAGAGAGAGAGAGAGAGAGAGAGAGAGAGAGAGAGAGAGAGAGAGAGAGAGAGAGAGAGAGAGAGGGAGAGAGAGAGAGAATAAGGGAAGTAGGCAATTTTTGTTCTCAGTGATGAATTGAGAAATTCCATTGGCACATAATGTCTTTCTGTTCAAAGTTACGACAGGACAAACTAATTGCTTCATAAGGGGTACACAGTTTCAGTCATGCGTTATTATCTTAGTTATGTGGTATGGCATATGGACAACATTGCGAATATGACGTAACTGATCCAACTGCTTGTTCTTAGATTGGTAACAGACAGAAAGTGTGGTGGCTGGTGTACGCTACAGGCTGGGAGGGGGGAGGGGGGGCTGACTAACAGCTTTGCTCACTGTCAATGACAGTATACCAATAGATTAAACACACCGCGACCACCATCCCACATGAACGGGCTGTCACTATGATGCAAAGGCCATTAACAAGCACTGACGATGCAACAGCCATGCATCAAGTCCCCATACCCTAAGGCGTCGCAAACTTTCTCACACCATCCCTTCTCAGCCTAGATATAAAAAATAAAAACTCAACTGTGGCGTCCTTGGTCCTGGTTGCAAAAAGAGTTACCGCGAGCTTCGCGTCATTCACTTTATCAATTACAAACTGCCCGTCTCTCATTCTGGGCCTGTCGCCAGAGTTTAGCTTGAGACTTACCTCGGCCACCCCTCCCCCCCCCCCCCTTCCTGCTGTCAAGTAGCCATTACCTTGCCTATCATGTCACCTACTTTATCAACTTTTAAACTACTTTCGTCGCTGCTTGTCGCTCGGCCTTATTATTTTTTTTCTCTGAAGTTTTCTCTAACAATGTTGCCAGCCTTTACATGCTTTTCGACATGACTGCAGCATCCTGCTTCCTTGTGGTCAAAGTGAAAGGTTGCAGACAGTGCAATGCTAATGTCTTATACACTGTGATCATGTATTTTAAGTGACGAATCACTATCATGGACTACTGCTGCTCCATCCTAAACAACTTCAAATGCTGAAACTTCACTCTTTCATTTGTGCGCGCGAGTGTGTGTAGTGGTGTGTGTGCGTGCGTGCGTGTGTGTGTGAATGCATACCGTCCCCACTCCCAAGCCCTAATTCAGCCCGTTGTCCAATTTCCCTGTGCAAATGACAAGTCCGAGGCTGTCAAATAGATGTTGCCAGGGAAGGGAAGAAAGGTAGAGTTTTCGAGGGCTTGTGAAGTCTTTCAAAACACTGGCAATGTACACAGCTGGCCAGTCTATTTCCGACCTGTCCTCACCAAGTCGCCAGCCCTAACCCAGACGCCAGCCCTAACCCAGACGCCAGCCCTAACCCAGACGCGGGCGCAAGAGAAGCAAAGATTTTCTCCCTTGTCTTTTTAGTATTAACCTGAGTTCTGTACTAAGCCCGCTCATAATAGCTCGCTCAGGATTAAAACAATAGCTTTCAACTGAAACAGGGCGATGGAAATGTATACAATATTTTAAACAAAGAGATCTTTATTGACAAAGACATCACAACATTGATGACACCAGGCTTGTGCTGTCCTTGTCTTCGTGAGTCGAGTCAAGATATCTTTTTATTTTTTTTATTTTTTTTTAGACACTGGTCACCAACAGTCCTTTTGTGTGTTTTTTGTTGGGGAAAATATACAAAATGCTGTTCCTCTGTTCTTTAAATTTTATGTTTTTATTTTACATAAAATACATCACTGTGTACAAAAACTAAGAAAATATAACAAGGTGGCTAAGGTTTTGAAGTTAAAAAAAACAAGTCGCGTAAGGCGAAAATACAATATTTAGTCAAGTAGCTGTCGAACTCACAGAATGAAACTGAACGCAATGCCATTTTACTCGTAGCATCGTCAGGCCACCGCTCATGGCAAAGGCAGTGAAATTGACAAGAAGAGCGGGGTAGTAGTTGCGCTAAGAAGGATAGCACGCTTTTCTGTACCTCTCTTTGTTTTAACTTTCTGAGCGTGTTTTTAATCCAAACATATCATATCTATATGTGCACGTCCTAGATACTGGGAAATACTATGGGTTGTCAACTTTGAATGACTGTCACAATATCTCTGAGCAATGGATGACAAAGGGGATGCTTTGATGTCAAAGGGGATGGATTTGACTTACTGTAACAACCAAGTTTGGGTTTCCAAACATTGCTGTGGGTTTTAAACGATTTAATTTTTAGCCAAAATGCCCCCAAAACAGCACCTAAAACTGGGACAAAAATACACCAGTCTGTGTTGCAGCTGTACACAATGGAGAATAAAGCTCTGTGAATTTTATTGTGATGTTTATGGGTCAGCTGAAGGATTATTCTCGACATACACACTCAAGAATTACATCTATTTTTCTTCTTCTGGGAGTTTGATCGGCAAAGAAAACACGTAATCGTGGGTTACCGTCGTTTCCGGTTTCAACTTCATCAAAAAATGCGATCTGCTGAACAAAGGAAACCTCAAAGTTATTCAAAGTCATTATTTATTTATTTCAACAACATTTAGGTTTTCAAAACACAGCACTACGGTAGGAAACAAATTTATTTCAGCTTATAATCGCGCTTGAATG
>NC_090261.1:2025689-2040689 GCF_037325665.1 Littorina saxatilis
CAGGAAATATACGGTTGTACATAAAACCAAACATACATGTACATTACTACTGATTGCACTGGCAGAAGAGGGGCTGAGTCGGGTATGTGGATGTGTTTACATGTTGCTAAGGGTGATGGATTTGGGGATGAAGCTGTTTTGCAGCCTGAGTGTCCTAGCTTTGTGCGTGCGAAGTCTACGGCCAGAGGAAGGAGTTCATAGAGGTGGGCTAGGACATGGACCTATCTGAAGCTATCCGCCTACTCTTTCTCACCACACGCTTTTCATACAGGACTCCACACTTGCTTGCTGCCTGCCAATCACTTGCTACTGACATTCACCATTCGCACTAAGACATTCCTGTTCTTCACACTCAGACCTCCATACCAGGAAACAAAACAAAAGTGATGACAGACTCGATGAAAGAGCAGTAGAAAGTTTGAAGGATAGAAGAGTTCACATTCAACTTCCTAAGTTTCTGAAGGCAGTAGATGCGTGACTGACATTTTTTGTGTATGAGGGTGGTGTTTCATTGAAGGACAGCTTATCATCGACGACAGGCAGTCAAAATCACGTGTGTGTGTGTGTGTGTGTGTGTGTGTGTAGGGGGGGGGGGGGGGGTGGGGTCGTTATTCAGGTGTTGGTTTTCTTTATCATGGTAGTTTCACCACTTTTGAGTCAGGCCATAATCATCTCGGTCATAGTTTGAAACTCCCATATCCAGTAAAAAGTCTTGCACAACGCAATAGTTTTTCTACCAACAGGTAAAACGATCTCTAGCCTGTCGTGCCCTGTCCCCACCTATATCCCCCCCCCCCCCCCCCTGTTTTAACAGTTCATTTCCGCTGTCATCGCCGATGGCAGAAAGAGCACGGCGCTGACGTCAATGGAGTCTATATTTTTAGTGGAGCTGCCATGACACGTCGACCCGATTGTAACCTTTCACCCCTTTCCCCGTGTCAACCGCTTTTTTACTGTCACTACACCTGTACCCTTCCCTGACTCAAGGTAACACTGTGACCCCCCCCCCCCCCCCCCTTCATCTCCGTGTGTGTGTGTATAATATCACTCAAGCCATATGGTCTGCCAAGGTTACATTTTGTAACAGAAATATAACGACTGGTCCAAGGCAGGGCATGAGGGTTTTGGAGAAAGGTGGGTTTTGGAGAAAGTGGTGTGGGGGGGGGGGGGGGGGGTGGGGGGGGGGGGGGGGGGGTGGGGGGAGGCGGTTTTGTGGACCAAGTTTTTAAGTTCCCGCCGCTTTGTGAGGGCGCCAAGCAGGCCTGAGGTCCCAACAATAATATTTTATGTCTCAAGTGTCCCACCTATAAAAAGCAAACCCTCTTGGGACCAGAAATAATTCATGAACACCTGACTAAGACGATGATGGGGGCCCACTAACCTGCACACTAGTTCGTGCGTGTGTGTGTGTGTGTGTGTGGGTCCGTGTGTGTGTGTGTGTGTGGTGTGTGTGTGTGTGGTGGTGTGGTGTGTGTGTGTGTGTGTGTGGTGTGGTGTGGTGTGGTGTGTGTGTGTGTGGTGTCCGTGTGTCCGTGTGTGTGTGTGTGTGTGTGTGTGTGTGTGCCCTGTGTGGGTCCGTGTGTGTGATTAACCACAAAGCTTTACGCAACAAAGGCAGACCTGTCTTTCATTGTTTCTGAGAATAAACCTTTCCTACTTCATGGAAATTACGCGTGGAAAATCAGGAGAGTTCGATTGTATTTGACACCGATGTTCGCGAAGACGCGTTTTAAAGCCACGCCCGTAACAAATAGTTAATACTACACACACACACACACACAAAAATAGACCAGAAGGAAAAACCAGCATTATTATGATTTGAGTCAGAGCTGTTCACAGCAGTCTCGAATTTGTGCTGGCACATGCACTGAGTGACACGCAACACAGGATGATGATCAACGAAAAGGAGAATGTCGGGCTACACGCGCTTTAGTACGAGTGAGCAAATGGTAAAGGTTTCTTTTATCAGTCTAGTCCCATTTTCCCTAGTGTGTCTTTTCTTTTCCTTTCTTTTTCTCCGTTGCCTTTACATGTCCAGCGTCTATTGCGGAGTCGTAAAAGTGTCTGTGGGCCGAACAGCAGGTTTGTGGCCCACCTGACAGTCACAGCGGTTTTACGAGCAACACTGATCGATCAGCCAAACGTACCCCTCCCCGCCCATCTCCCACCACTCTTCAATACAAACGCATGCCAGCACCCCAACTGTCTTTCCGATATCAACGTTTCTACCTCCCTTCAAGAAACCATGCGAAAGCCACGAAAACGGACGAAGAGACCGACCAAGAAAACAAGACCAACACAGTGACGACAAGTGTAAAATACAGTGACGACAAGTGTATACAAACATGACATGAATGAAATGTAGTTTGCTTACCTGAAAAAAGTCACAGGTAGCTGTGTGCACGTCCTTCTCTGCCGGCAGAGAGCGAAACACTGCAAGCATAACCAGGAATATTTGTTGATCAAACTTGTAAAATAACACAGAGAGCGAAACACTGCAAGCATAACCAGGAATATTTGTTGATCAAACTTGTAAAATAACACAGAGAGCGAAACACTGCAAGCATTACCAGGAATATTTGTTGATCAAACACGTCAGGAAAAACAACGTTGATGATAATAAGGAGAAAAGAAGACGGAAGGCTGATAAAAACAACAGCAAGACGAGTCCAGAAAACAAAGTCTTCAGAGGAAAGACCCAGACTAGCACTAGAGAAAAAGAAAAGAAAAGACAAAAGCAGCAATATAAAGAGAACAGGGAGGACAGGTTCACAACGAACAGACTGTGGAGCAGGGAACGTATTTCAGGGCTGAGACATGTGCAAGGAGATCAATTTATAGAATCCAATCCATTTAACCAGTCACAATTCAAAGGGGTAATGGGGAGCAGGGGTTGGTTGGCACAGTACAAAAACATTAGAAGCAAACCAATCAATTGATTCAGTTTATTCTTTTTCCTAGATGACTGCCGCACACGGGGTTGGGAAAACAAAAGAAAAGAGCATTCACAGAAAGAGAAAAGAGAACAGACGCTCCGTCATCTTCACATACACCAGGCACAAGCTGCGAGTGATAACAACACAAAGCACAGACACCAGGCACAAGCTGCGAGTGATAACAACACAAAGCACAGACACCAGGCACAAGCTGCGAGTGATAACAACACAAGCACAGACACCAGGCACAAGCTGCGAGTGATAACACAAAGCACAGACACCAGGCACAAGCTGCGAGTGATAACAACACAAAGCACAGACACCAGGCACAAGCTGCGAGTAATAACAACACAAAGCACAGACACCAGGCACAAGCTGCGAGTGATAACAACACAAAGCACATACACCAGGCACAAGCTGCGAGTGATAACAACACAAAGCACAGACAGTACAACTGCTTTTTGTGTTGTGTTGCGAATCAAAGTACACGAAAAAGCGTGTTTCACAAAACCAATATTAAACCAATTCGTTTGAGCTTTTGACGCCAAGGCTGCAAGACAATCACAAAATTCACACTACACAAAGGAGTTCACGAACAATGAGCACACAGATTAATTCGAGATAACCGATTGAAAGACAGGACTGATTTTCCTACATCCGGGCCTTTTCAGACGACTAGAGCAAACATACCAAAGAGAACTGACCGTTCCAAAGGGCATGAAACTTTTGTCAAAGACAGACAGAAATGCAATGTATGCAAAGGGGAATACTGACTTGGACAAACAGGTTAAAGACATACTGAACCAGACTTAACAAACAAGGAAACTTTAGTCAGAGTGAACTGGCTTTTCCACAATGAACCAAAAAAGAAGCGGATATTCACCAAAAGAAAGAGAGAGAGAGAGAGAGAGAGAGAGAGAGAGAGAGAGAGAGAGAGAGATGAGAGAGAGAGAGAGAGAGAGAGAGAGAGAGAGAGAGAAAGAGAGAGAGAGACTGTGAAAGAAAGAAAGAGAAGAGAGACTGAGAGAAAGAAAGAGAGAGAGAGAGGGGGCGAGAGAGAAAGAGAGAGAGGAGGAAAAAAGAGAGAGAGAGACAGAGACTGTGAAAGAAAGAAAGAGAAGAGAGACTGTGAGAGAGAGAAAGAGAGAGAGAGAGGGGCGAGAGAGAGAGAGAGGGGGGAAAGAAAGAGAGAGAGAGGGGGAAAAGAGAGAGAGAGAGGGGGCGAGAGAGAAAGAGAGAGGGGGGGAAAAGAGAAAGAGGGGGGGGGGGGGGGGAATAGAAGAAGACGAAAAAGGAGGAGGAAGGGGAGGATTTTCATGGTATACTTACATTTATTGAGGACGTTGCACTTTCTAATGTAGACGCAGCATAACGACATGACCTGTAGCTGCGAAAGTCTCTGACGGGCGGTCTCTGGAAGCGGCAGGAGGTCTCGCATGACGGCGATCTCCGAGTTGATCTGATCGCGCCGCTGTTTGGAGGCTCCCTTGTTGGATCTGCTCAACACACAAACACACCGTCCCTTTTACAACACTCTTACCACCCCGGCACAACACTGTTACCACCCCGGCATGGTCAAAAGTACAACGGGTATTATTTGATGGACCTCTACTGGACACACACAATTTAGATTAGTATTAAATATTATTGGACGCTCCTGCTTGATGGACCTGCCCAACACAAACACACCGTCCAGTTTACACTGGAATGGTCAAAAGTACAACGGGTGTTATTTGATGGACCTGCTCAACACAAACACACCGTCCAGTTTACACTGGAATGGTCAAAAGTACAACGGGTGTTATTTGATGGACCTGCCCAACACAAACACACCGTCCAGTTTACACTGGAATGGTCAAAAGTACAACGGGTGTTATTTGATGGACCTGCTCAACACAAACACACCGTCCAGTTTACACTGGAATGGTCAAAAGTACAACGGGTGTTATTTGATGGACCTCTATTGGACACACATAAAGCTATTAAATATATGGTTAGACTTCGCCTAGGGCTCTGGAGTAATATCTGTGCGAGTTTCCAACTACCGAAGACCTCTACCATTGGTGTCTGGGGCCTTTGATATTTCCGTGTTGTCTTCATTCAATGTTCGCTGATCTTACGAATTTTGTTTTGTGATCCTTATGCGCAGTGATACGATGCGGCTGTACTCGCATGAGCTTCGTTCAGGCGAGTGTCAAAAGTGTCAATGTTTCGGTCGTAAATCTGCAAAATCATCACCATTTTCATAACTGGGTATTGTGTTCAATATTGCCCTTTCTCTGTTCCAGTAATAACAAGCAGCGCCACCAATGGGCTTATCCACACACACAAAAAAGGACAGGTAGGCAGTCAGCCAGTACCGGTGTTTTCCCTGTCAATCAAGTTATGCAGCAATACGTGCTGATGAGGCATAATATTTACTGGCAGTACGTTCCGTCTACATACACAGGTATCTTGGCCATTGTGGGTATTGTGTCTACATACACAGGTATCTTGGCCATTGTGGGTATTGTCTACATACACAGGTATCTTGGCCATTGTGGGTATTGTCTACATACACAGGTATCTTGGCCATTGTGGGTATTGTGTCTACATACACAGGTATCTTGGCCATTGTGGGTATTGTGTCTACATAGTTATCTTGGCCATTGTGGGTATTGTGTCTACATACACAGGTATCTTGGCCATTGTGGGTATTGTGTCTACATACACAGGTATCTTGGCCATTGTTGCTATTGTGCATCTTCCGCCTGTGCCGATAATTCCTGGTCTTTTGCACGCAATGCCTTTGACATTTGTTTTTGCCTGGGTGCCTACAGCATCACTTATGTTTATCACCTGGCTAGTTACTTCCTAACCCCTTCAAAAATAATGAATCAAATGCAAATCAGGTGTTATGTATATATAAGACATGATGGGCCGATGAAAGACCGTCACTGAAATCTCCAAATTTGACGTTCATTAAACTGAACCAAAGGCGGAAATACCGAGAAGCATGTTCACGAACATGAGGTAACATGAAAATAGTTCGTTTCAGTTGCCGTATTTGGTGAATGTTGAGCGCTCACGACTCAGTGTAACACAATCGCCTTCCTGGTTGCGGCAGTGATTCAACTTTAGGAGGACATTTTGTGACACCAATGACCCCGGATGTTTAACGAACAAAACTAACTGAGAAGAGTTCACACGCACTGACAACGCCATTTAGATTTTAACAACAACTGATGAATAGGTTTACATTCAATGGAAAACCGCGAGAATGTGCGCTATGTGCAACCATTGTGGCCAGCACAGTTACAAGACTGCACACAACTCAAATATGTTCAGGCTTATTTTTAGACCGAAGGGAAATTTTACGCTACGAAAACTGCTTATACATAAATCATCTAATTTTTTTTAATCTAATCTAATCATCTGATATTCTAAACCTCGGTCTCTACCAAGTGTCAAAGGAAATGAAAATATCTATATATGCTTAACCACACCCTGGTCTCAAGTCCCAACTAGCAAAACAAAACGGAAATGATTTGTGTATATATATATATATATATACTGATCAATAGATCTCGCCTCCTTTCAACATCTCGACTTCACTGACAGTCTAATGTTGTTAGGGATGTGAAATGAATGATTTATGTCATTGTCCTAAGTACAGGCTCGGTTGTCAACAATAAGAAAACTATTGTAAAAAGAAAGCTTGGTTTTTTTTTCAATGACAGACAGCTTAAAAAAATCACCGTATCAACAAACCACAAAATACTTCAAGTTCAATTTTTCCCTCGGCTGGTCCTCCCTTAACCCATCTAAAGTATTGATGTGTATTTGTGTCTATGTTTTGAGAGTGTGATGTTATTTCGTACACGAGCCAAAAGAAAATTGTCTTAATTGCATTGCATTAAGATAATACAGTTTTATTGAATTGAATTGCATTAAAAATTAAATTCATTCGTCTCTAAACTCCTAGTTGTGTCTATACCACAGCTACATGTACTACATCATTGTTGGAGTGGAAAACAGCTGCCTCAGACAGGCACTGGGAGCTTATCATGTGGCACAAAAACAACTTGACATTTCCCTCTTTAAGCTCGCAGACTCTTCGGCAAAAGCAGTGTATCTACATGTAGTACCCTATTCACAGCGGTAGGAACAAGCATTCAGCACGTCTTTTGATAAAAAGGCAATGCATATGTGCTTATGGAACAATGAATACAGTTGGTTGGTTGGTTGGTTGGTTGGTGGGCGGGGATGTAGCTCAGTCGGTAGCGCGCTGGATTTGCATCCAGTTGGCCGCTGTCAGCGTGAGTTCGTCCCCACGTTCGGCGAGAGATTTATTTCTCAGAGTCAACTTTGTGTGCAGACTCTCCTCGGTGTCCGAACACCCCCGTGTGTACACGCAAGCACAAGACCAAGACTAGTGCGCACGAAAAAATTCTGTAATCCATGTCAGAGTTCGGTGGGTTATAGAAACACGAAAATACCCAGCATGCTTCCTCCGAAAACGGCGTATGGCTGCCTAAATGGCGGGGTAAAAAACGGTCATACACGTAAAATTCCACTCGTGCAAAAAACACGAGTGTACGTGAGAGTTTCAGCCCACGAACGCAGAAGAAGAAGAAGAAGGTTGGTTGGTTGGTTGGTTGGTTGGTTGGTTGGTTGTTGATTATTTACGTCCCTTCAACCTATTTGGCAATTCGGGGGGAGGGGTGGGGGGGGGGTGGGGGGAGGGGCGGGGGGAGGGGTGGGGGGAGGGCTCTTAGAAAAGACAAGCAGCTACTGCCACCTGTGTCCTCCTCAAGCTCTTCGTATTTGACACACTTTGCGCAAGAGTCACCTACATTTTGATGTTAACAAGCTTTCACCACCATATGTGACATTCAACCTACCACCCCCAGGGTCCCTCGTGAATTTTAGTGGCAGATATGGACAGTTTACAATATATATATATATATATATATATATATAGAGAGAGAGAGAGAGAGAGAGGTAAGACATTTTATTGATTAAACACACAAGGTTCATTTCAACGGGGAGGGGGGGGGGGGTCAGTAATACATGCCGTGTGTTTGTATTTATGGACAATCACCCGGTTTTATCTTTTTCTCTCTGACATATATACTCACACGAACGCACGCACGCTCTCACTCTCTCTCTCTCACTCTCTTTCTCTTAAACATAAAGACATATCCAGCGCAGGAATTAACAATAGAGAGAGAGAGAGAGAGAGAGAGAGAGAGAGAGAGAGAGAGAGAGAGAGAGAGAGAGAGAGAGAGAGAGAGAGAGAGAGAGAGAGAGAGAGAGAGAGAGAGAGAGAGAGAGAGAGAGGGAGAGAGAGAGAGAATAAGGGAAGTAGGCAATTTTTGTTCTCAGTGATGAATTGAGAAATTCCATTGGCACATAATGTCTTTCTGTTCAAAGTTACGACAGGACAAACTAATTGCTTCATAAGGGGTACACAGTTTCAGTCATGCGTTATTATCTTAGTTATGTGGTATGGCATATGGACAACATTGCGAATATGACGTAACTGATCCAACTGCTTGTTCTTAGATTGGTAACAGACAGAAAGTGCTGGTGGCTGGTGTACGCTACAGGCTGGGAGGGGGGAGGGGGGGCTGACTAACAGCTTTGCTCACTGTCAATGACAGTATACCAATAGATTAAACACACCGCGACCACCATCCCACATGAACGGGCTGTCACTATGATGCAAAGGCCATTAACAAGCACTGACGATGCAACAGCCATGCATCAAGTCCCCATACCCTAAGGCGTCGCAAACTTTCTCACACCATCCCTTCTCAGCCTAGATATAAAAAATAAAAACTCAACTGTGGCGTCCTTGGTCCTGGTTGCAAAAAGAGTTACCGCGAGCTTCGCGTCATTCACTTTATCAATTACAAACTGCCCGTCTCTCATTCTGGGCCTGTCGCCAGAGTTTAGCTTGAGACTTACCTCGGCCACCCCTCCCCCCCCCCCCTTCCTGCTGTCAAGTAGCCATTACCTTGCCTATCATGTCACCTACTTTATCAACTTTTAAACTACTTTCGTCGCTGCTTGTCGCTCGGCCTTATTATTTTTTTTCTCTGAAGTTTTCTCTAACAATGTTGCCAGCCTTTACATGCTTTTCGACATGACTGCAGCATCCTGCTTCCTTGTGGTCAAAGTGAAAGGTTGCAGACAGTGCAATGCTAATGTCTTATACACTGTGATCATGTATTTTAAGTGACGAATCACTATCATGGACTACTGCTGCTCCATCCTAAACAACTTCAAATGCTGAAACTTCACTCTTTCATTTGTGCGCGCGAGTGTGTGTAGTGGTGTGTGTGCGTGCGTGCGTGTGTGTGTGAATGCATACCGTCCCCACTCCCAAGCCCTAATTCAGCCCGTTGTCCAATTTCCCTGTGCAAATGACAAGTCCGAGGCTGTCAAATAGATGTTGCCAGGGAAGGGAAGAAAGGTAGAGTTTTCGAGGGCTTGTGAAGTCTTTCAAAACACTGGCAATGTACACAGCTGGCCAGTCTATTTCCGACCTGTCCTCACCAAGTCGCCAGCCCTAACCCAGTCGCCAGCCCTAACCCAGACGCCAGCCCTAACCCAGACGCGGGCGCAAGAGAAGCAAAGATTTTCTCCCTTGTCTTTTTAGTATTAACCTGAGTTCTGTACTAAGCCCGCTCATAATAGCTCGCTCAGGATTAAAACAATAGCTTTCAACTGAAACAGGGCGATGGAAATGTATACAATATTTTAAACAAAGAGATCTTTATTGACAAAGACATCACAACATTGATGACACCAGGCTTGTGCTGTCCTTGTCTTCGTGAGTCGAGTCAAGATATCTTTTTATTTTTTTTATTTTTTTTTAGACACTGGTCACCAACAGTCCTTTTGTGTGTTTTTTGTTGGGGAAAATATACAAAATGCTGTTCCTCTGTTCTTTAAATTTTATGTTTTTATTTTACATAAAATACATCACTGTGTACAAAAACTAAGAAAATATAACAAGGTGGCTAAGGTTTTGAAGTTAAAAAAAACAAGTCGCGTAAGGCGAAAATACAATATTTAGTCAAGTAGCTGTCGAACTCACAGAATGAAACTGAACGCAATGCCATTTTACTCGTAGCATCGTCAGGCCACCGCTCATGGCAAAGGCAGTGAAATTGACAAGAAGAGCGGGGTAGTAGTTGCGCTAAGAAGGATAGCACGCTTTTCTGTACCTCTCTTTGTTTTAACTTTCTGGGCGTGTTTTTAATCCAAACATATCATATCTATATGTTTTTGGAATCAGGAACCGACAAGGAATAAGATGAAAGTGTTTTTAAATTGATTTGGACAATTTAATTTTGATAATAATTTTTATATATTTAATTTTCAGAGCTTGTTTTTAATCCGAATATAACATATTTATATGTTTTTGGAATCAGCAAATGATGGAGAATAAGATAAACGTAAATTTGGATCGTTTTATAAATTTTTATTTTTTTTTACAATTTTCCGATTTTTAATGACCAAAGTCATTAATTAATTTTTAAGCCACCAAGCTGAAATGCAATACCGAACCCCGGGCTTCGTCAAAGATTACTTGACCAAAATTTGAACCAATTTGGTTGAAAAATGAGGGCGTGACAGTGCCGCCTCAACTTTCACGAAAAGCCGGATATGACGTCATCAAAGACATTTATCAAAAAAATGAAAAAAACGTTCGGGGATTTCATACCCAGGAACTCTCATGTCAAATTTCATAAAGATCGGTCCAGTAGTTTAGTCTGAATCGCTCTACACACACACACACACACACACACACACACACACGCACACACGCACGCACGCACGCACACACGCACATACACCACGACCCTCGTTTCGATTCCCCCTCGATGTTAAAATATTTAGTCAAAACTTGACTAAATATAAAAAGGGATTGTACTGTCCTGCATTTCTAGAACTCAAGTGCATGTTCACCGCTGAAGCTGGACACAAGCCGAGTGAGGGTAGACAACTGCACTCATTACGCAATCACCTTAAGGGCAAGGGGGCTGGTGGTATCTGTTCATCTTGGCAAGGCCACGCACCAAGTCATGGGACGAGGGCAGCTGGGACAGTGCTATCTCTACGGGTGGGTTGAGACGGTCGCGCGGCGTGCAGCGAGTGGTCACAACAGGAGGAGCGGCCAGAGAGGGCGGCATGGTGACGTTGCCGCTCAGCAGCCCCTCTCTCCAGGATCGCCAGGGCGGAAGCGTTCAGCCAAACAGCGCCATCAGCTGGTTCAGACGGCTCTACGTGGACATTGGCTAACGGCCACACATCGCTACTGTAACCTGCCGCGTTAAGGCTCAAACCAGTGGAACCCCACAGAACGTTTCATTTTACAGACGGCTCTGTGTGGACCTCGGCTAACTGCCAGACACCAGTCGTTACACTTACAGTCGCAATATTGCTCAAATCAGTTTGGGCCAGTTGAACCAAAGTGGACGTTCCATTGTTAACAAAGAACAAACCGCGGAAACCCCAGTGAAGGTGGTTTTAACGTGAACTTAGTATTATTGCTTCTGCTGGCTTCCGGTAAAGTATTGTCCCATAAATAACAGCGTCAAATACAACACACCTCAACGCCATTGCAATTTTTATCTCGCGGTATGGCCCGAGGCTCTTCAACAGTTGAACACGTAAACATCCCTACTTCATCTGGACAAATAACTAACTAAATACAATATGACATGCGCAAAAAACAGAAACCGATGGGTGGCGTTATGTAATGTGTGGTCAAAATGTCTAACAACCGATATTCTGTACCAGCTGCACTGATGACAGCGCACACCCCCCCCCCCCCCCCCCCCCATTGCGTTTGTTTCAAACGTTTCCCTCCTCGCCCACTATGTCGGCCTGTCGGCGTCCATGCCCATACTGCCTCCAAAAGCTTTCTCCTAAAAGGTTACATCCCAGTGTAACATTCCACCCCTCGCACAGCTCATTACAAGGCTAATTGCACTGAAACGCAACCAACATCGATTGTACTCAACGCTGAAAGAGCAGCTAAATCTTCGTACATTACTGATTGTGAATAACAGGCCTACTACAAACATTACAGAGCAACGCAATTGACCCATGACTTATCCCCTTGTATAAACGCAGTACTGATTATTTAAGCGGAAGCATTTGTACTGGAAAAAACCCAACTTTTTTTTATCCCTGCAAAACAACTGCAGAAAAACACACCAGTTTAAAGCGCCTGTACGGACGGCAAAAAACACGTGCTATTTTGAAGTACAACCCGCATCCGTGAATTTTATTTGTGTGTGTGATTATTTGGCGACCCTTTATTTCCTTCTTCGGTCCTTCCGTTACTGTGTCAAACGCTTCAATGGGGAATATCTGATAGAGAATTGCACCCGGAAAAAAGCCCATTACCCGCTCCATTTGCTGACGTGACGGGTGGAAACAAAGAAGCCACCCGCATCCTCCTCCAGCTTTCACCAACTACAGGCGTACGTCTTTCCCACAACACTTCATTCACCTTGTAACACAAGACCTGTACCCATTCCTCCAGCTTTCACCAACTACAGGCGTACGTCTTTCCCACAACACTTCATTCACCTTGTAACACAAGACCTGTACCCATTCCACCTTTTCATCAACGTTCGTATTTCCTGCACTTGACATCCTTGACAAAAGCTGTGGATTTGGGGAGTGAACACCAGGTTTAAAGAAAACAAGTGGTCAAATGAAAACCGGCCGTTATCTCTCTCAAAATAAATTGGGTACAATCTCATCTGATTACGAAATGAATGGGTTCAAATGCGAAACACACTTTCAGCGTATATATCTCGGGCGAACTGTCTCGACCCCCACCCACCCCTATTTTTTTTTTAAACCGGACACGTCAGAAATTATATCTCAGAGAGTCAAACGGAGAGTTAGCAACCCGCAAATTTATAACATTACAAAGAAATAAACAAGTAAATTGTTAAACAAATATCCAACCGTCTGAGTATCATGCGAGTAGCGTAAATATTCAATTAAGTTGCATCAAGAGATCAATTAATGAATCAAAGGTTGAACTGTTTGCATGCAGCTTTGCATTGTCCTTGGTTCTGGAGATCGCTGGCTTGGAGCTTTTTCCTAGCTACTGAACTGGGGTTTTTCTCTCTCTCAGCTATTCTCTCTTTTTCAACAATAGTCCTCGATTGTGCGGCTGTATTGATTCCGGGTGGCTTGATGAAGCTCTGTCTGTTTTAAACAATAATTTCCTCGCATGGCGTCTCTTTCACTCATTGAAATGTGACGTATGACGTGACGTCAGTGAGTGTTTGACTGCAGCGAGTCGATGAGAGCCGACCCTATCTGTGCTGCGACTGAGCAGCCTTGTGCTGCATGAAGGTTGTCCTCAATTTAAATGCCATCCACCCTTCAGCTGACTTATTTGATAACATTGATATTTGCACACTTTTTCTGCTGGTGTTTCTGGCTTCGTATTTTCTGAACCTCGGCTTTTCAACGTCGTGGTTGTTTTGAACATGAGCTGGCTTTCAAAACGATTTGTTCACAACGATTATGACGACTTTGTAATAATAATAATAATAATGATAATAATAATAACAATGATAATAATGATAATAATAATACCGAATTTACAAGAGTTACACGTTCAGCCCTGAGGCAAGCAAGAGATCCAAGTGTCACTGTTCCCCCCCAAACACGCTAAATTTCCCTCCCCCAAAAGATCTAGGTGACGGGGAAAGTTCTGCACGTTTTCTGTGGGGACAGGACGGGTCGCACAAAGCACAACTCATGACGGGTCGCACAAAGCACAACTCATGACGGGTCGCACAAAGCACAACTCATGCGTGCCATGTCTTGCCCGTGCGAGGACACTGGCAGTCAAGTCCTCTTTTTTCTGACCCAAGCACAGTTGCTGATGCCTTGTCCAATTCAAAGATGATTCAGTTTCTGTGTGTTCATAACTTTCTGTTATTTCTGTATTTTTTGTATTGCCCTCGTCTCTGTGGTAACTTACCCCCCTCCCCAAAACAAGCACATCGGTGAACATATTTTACTGTACACAGTACAGGTACTTCCTCATACAAGCTGTGCGTAAAACATGTCGCTGTCAGTTATTACGACAAAGATAAACGGGCGTTCGGACTTCATCCAGCTTCACTTGGCCTCCTGCCAAATGTATACAGGCAACAACAACAAAATAATTATATAAAAATAAAACCAACAAACAACCCGCCTTTTCCCAGAAATGCTGTGTACTCCAGTTTTCGGTAAACACAGAGAAAGGTGTACATCTGTGTGAACTTCATCACTTCAGTTACTGCATTGTTCAATATGTAGTGCGTGCGTGCGTGCGTGCGTGCGTGCGTGCGTGTGTGTGTGTGACAGAGAGAGAGAGAGAGAGAGGAGAGAGAGAGAGAGAGAGGAGAGAGAGAGAGAGGAGAAAGGAGAGAGAGAGAGAATGTCAGGAATTAAAAAATTGCATGTTATTAAAATTTGAAGTGGAACAAGAACAGTTCCAAATAAAATCGTGAATAATAGCTGAACTTAAAAAAGTCAAAAATAAACATATATATATATATATAGGCTATATATACAAAAGCACAGCAATGCTGCATATAATATCTAAATCAGTATAATTCAAGTATGATGACTTGAGATAATTTTTGACATGTACAATTGATTGAAAATAATTATTCTTTTCCTCTAGATGATCATCAATGCCAGACCACTAACGGATCTCAAACATAACGATCGTAAAAGGACAAAACTTTCATGCTTGATAGAAAAAGAAGGAAGAGCGACCGCCCCAAAGTGGGGTTGAAGGAGCCTCGCGCCCGTATCGACCCAGACCAGTCCCTGTAGGCAAGTTTAGCCTCAAGGGAGACCTTCTCAATCCACCCTCTCGCTTTCTGATGGGCGTGGGCGTGGTCGCCCGATACCCGCAGTCCCCCTTCCTAACCTACACTACACTGACAACACTCCGCATGTTGATCAAATCCAAACTTCTAACCCTTTTCACAAACCCCAAAACTTTTTTCCTAACCAAAGGGCGAAAGTTGAAACT
>NC_090261.1:2043189-2085689 GCF_037325665.1 Littorina saxatilis
CTTAATAAAAATGATAAACTTGTATTCGCATCGGAGCGTACGTTCTGGTAAGAAACTGAGATTGGCGGAAAGCGGTTAAACATTCATAATGTGGGGTAAAGGTGTGTCTACATGAGACACTTAATTACTTTGATGCAATTGGGGAAGAATTCTTGTGGTACTGAATATTTCGGCGAGCAGTCGTCAATAGATAACGACGATAAAGGCACGGGCTACCCCGTGAAAGCAGCATTGCACCCTGTCTTAGAGCCGCCCAGGCTGTTACGTGGGGTAAGGTCATCCTCCACTGGGACACACACCAAACAGCAACACCCTGGTCGCTACCCGTGCACAGTGGGACACACCCCAAACACCAACACCCTGGTCGCTACCCGTGCACAGTGGGACACACACCAAACAGCAACACCCTGGTCGCTACCCGTGCACAGTGGGACACACCCCAAACACCAACACCCTGGTCGCTACCCGTGCACAGTGGGACACACACCAAACAGCAACACCCTGGTCGCTACCCGTGCACAGTGGGACACACACCAAACACCAACACCCTGGTCGCTACCCGTGCACAGTGGAACACACACCAAACAGCAACACCCTGGTCGCTACCCGTGCACAGTGGGACACACACCAAACACCAACACCCTGGTCGCTACCCGTGCACAGTGGGACACACACCAAACAGCAACACCCTGGTCGCTACCCGTGCACAGTGGGACACACACCAAACACCAACACCCTGGTCGCTACCCGTGCACAGTGGAACACACACCAAACACCAACACCCTGGTCGCTACCCGTGCACAGTGGAACACACACCAAACAGCAACACCCTGGTCGCTACCCGTGCACAGTGGGACACACACCAAACACCAACACCCTGGTCGCTACCCGTGCACAGTGGAACACACACCAAACAGCAACACCCTGGTCGCTACCCGTGCACAGTGGGACACACACCAAACACCAACACCCTGGTCGCTACCCGTGCACAGTGGGACACACACCAAACACCAACACCCTGGTCGCTACCCGTGCACAGTGGGACACACCCCAAACACCAACACCCTGGTCGCTACCCGTGCACAGTGGGACACACCCCAAACACCAACACCCTGGTCGCTACCCGTGCACAGTGGAACACACCCCAAACAGCAACACCCTGGCCACTACCCGTGCACAGTGGGACATTCTCATCACTCAATTTCTCAAAAGCCACTTGTGGCTTTTTAGAAATGAATAGATCAACAAATTTCCACTCGCTCTTGATTTTTACATTTGGTCAAGTTTTGACTAAATGTTTTAACATATAGGGGGAATCGAGACGAGGGTCGTGGTTTGTGTGTGTGTGTGTGTGTGTGTGTGTGTGTGTGTGTGTGTGTGTGTGTGTATGTGTGTGTGTGTGTGTGTGTGTGTGTGTCTGTGCGTGTGTGTGTGTAGAGCGATTCAGACTAAACTACTAAACTACTGGACCGATCTTTATGAAACTTTACATGAGAGTTCCTGGGAATTATATCCCCGGATATTTTTTTCATTTTTTTGATAAATGTCTTTGATGACGTCATATCCGACTTTTTGTAAAAGTTGAGGCGGCACTGTCACGCCCTCATTTTTCAATCAAATTGATTGAAATTTTGGCCAAGCAATCTTCGACGAAGGCCGGACTTCGGTATTGCATTTCAGCTTGGTGGCTTTAAAATTAATTAATGACTTTTGTCATTAAAAATCTGAAAATTGTAAAAAAACGATCCAACTTTACGTTCATCTTATTCTTCATCATTTTCTGATTCCAAAAACATATAAATATGTTATATTTGGATTAAAAACAAGCTCTGAAAATTAAAAATATAAAAATTATGATCAAAATTAAATTTTCGAAATCAATTTAAAAACACTTTCATCTTATTCTTTGTCGGTTCCTGATTCCAAAAACATATAGATATGATATGTTTGGATTAAAAACACGCTCAGAAAGTTAAAACGAAGAGAGGTACAGAAAAGCGTGCTATCCTTCTCAGCGCAACTACTACCCCGCTCTTCTTGTCAATTTCACTGCCTTTGCCACGAGCGGTGGACTGACGATGCTACGAGTATACGGTCTTGCTGAAAAATTGCAGTGCGTTCAGTTTCATTCTGTGAGTTGGACAGCTTGACTAAATGTTGTATTTTCGCCTTACGCGACTTGTTGGTTTGTGTCCAAGCGGAGGGTGGCCCCTCGTTAAAGCCTCGCGACATGTCACATGGTCAGTCCAACCCTTTACATGGGAAGCACTGCGCCTTTGATAAACTAAAGACTGGCAAACATTTTCTTTGACCAGGACCCTATAGGCATGTGTCAAGGTACTCGCAACTATTCGCATTAAAACGAAAGGAAACTTATACTGACACACTATTTAAAGGTGATGCGCCGATTTTTGTCAGGATACAAAGGGATGTTCATTTTGGAAACTGTCCAAGTCTAGAGATATATTGGTTTTCTGACCCGTTTGTTGTACATTAAATGTGATAAGTAACATCACACGATTGCAGCAAAGCCAAATGTGTCCCTGTTAAAGCCACAATTAGTGTACACATGTCCATCCGCTAATAACATGTGATATACTCGATAGTTCGTGTTGGCTCTTTGCCCTTTTGTTTTGTGTTAGTCTTGTTGTTAATGTCCTTGTTTTCCTTATCCTGTTTTGGACCATAATCAATTTATTATTCATATCTTGCCAAGCAGTTGATATCATTAATGTCCAAGTGATCACTAAAAAAAGTGGCTGTTGTCCAACTTGCCTCCAGTAGCAAGCATCGATAAGACAACGTCTCGACTTGGACTTTGTTGCTGAATTAATTTGGCAGATTGACATATATGGGTCACTTTAATCATTAGTTTCTGTCTTTTTTGTTTTTAAATGTTAGTATTCAAATCCATGTCAGATCATCTGGTTTCAGTCCATGTTACGCGAGTGATGTATTTTGAAATGTTGTAATGTACTGAACGAAGACAATCAAAACGTGCAAGTAGTTCTAATTCTTTCTCTGCATGCCAAGGATATATTTCGAAAAATGATTTAATAATTAAATCAATTTGTTTTATTAAAATGTCTCTGTTAAATAAAGAAATATCACTCGCGTAACACTGGTACCCAGCTCTGGAAATAACCCATTTGCTTTTCTCACTCACTTACCTTTGAATGGGGTAGCCAAATTAAATAACCCAGCAGTTTCTTTTAACTGCGATGGTAATTGATTAAAATTGTATAGTCTGTTGCAACTTGTGATTTGCTTTTATTGTTTGCATTTCATGTTTTAGACCTGACACTGCATAACACATTTCTTGATCGTAGATGACTCGATCAGATGTAAACTTAAAAAAAAAAAAGGTGTGAAAGAATCAAAATTGGAAGGAAGGCCAAGCCATTCACTTGTTTCCATCACTCAACGAGCAGCAGAAGCAACAGTTTTGACACAACAGTTTTGACACAACAGTTTTGACACTACCGCCTGCACAAGGGTGTGTGTGAGCTGATGACTTATTCACTTTTTTTCTCACCATACAGCTGTTTGCAAGGGAAAGCAGCGGCAGCCAGCCCAAACCAGAGTTTGTTCATTAACGTTTCTCGCGACGTGTAGGAGTTGATGTAGTCTGATGTCCACGTGTGTGCGCTTAAAGGGATTCGCTATGTGAACACACTGATTTCAATTGAACAACATTTCTTGAATTTGACTTCAGGTTTGGTATAAAAGTGCCACACAACAAGAACACTGTAATTATTTTTTCTTTTGTTCTTGTGTGTTGTTGTTTTTACATTTTTATTTGTTTACTCTTTTGTTGGTGACATAACGCATACATTTAAACTCATGATTTAAACTGCCTTCTTCATCATCATCATCATCATCATCATCATCATCATCATCATCATCATCATGATATCATCATCATCATCATCATCATCATCATCATCATCATCATCATCATCATCATCATCATCATCATCATCATCATCATCATCAATTTTTGCAACGATGCGGTATGAGTAGCAACAGCAACACTGTCGTCTGTTTTACTATAGAGGGGATATCAGTTCTCCCTTTGAAGTATGCTATATCCTTAACTTCCAGTTTACATCCTCAAGCTAGCAGGAGGAACAGATCATGATGCTAATGTTAATACCCTTAAAAGCTTGCCACGCATTTTGCATATATGACTTTTTTCCTTGCACTATTCACGAAAAGTAGATTACTCCGACCGATTTCTCGCAGACATTAAACTTGCTGAGCACGTGAAAAAAAACAGAGCCTGAGGTGTCAGCGGACGACAGTGCTGGCTGTGTCAGCCATGTGATCCAAGGTCCATTTTGGGTTCCAGTTTTCTTTTTCTTTTTTTCTTGCCCCTGGGCATCAGACAACGACACTGCATTAAGATGATGACAACATGAGAGGGACGTCACATGCACCCAGTCTCACTAGCACTGCAATCTCCACAGCACAATGGTATTAGGGGAAAGGTGTGTTACATCACCACCCGTCTACACTTCAAGACAGACGGGAACGATAGGAGAACAAACCTAATGAATAATACACACACGCACGTACGCACGCATGAACGAACACACACACACACACACACACACACACACACACACACACACACACACGCCATAAGCAGATACGCGTGTGATGCAGTTACGTGAAACTTTCTCTTGCACTTCTTCATACCCATAAGCAAAGAGGTTTGTACGAGACAATTACATCTGATGACAAAGGACAAACACTACCTCCCCCCCCCCCCCCCGCGCGCTTTGCGCCGAAAGACGACGTGTTTTGATGGACCTAGCGCTGTCCACACGATTAGCAACACTACCTGTCAAAGCTGAGGGGATTACCAGACTTCTTTTTCCCCGAAATGATTGCTGGTGCCATCTGGTCTGAGGATTTTGTTCTGTATGGAAACAGAATACAATTTTTCAGCCTGTGTTTCAAAAAGCGTCTCCAGATGTAATACCTATGTGTTCATTCTAGGAAAAGCATACAGGAAAGTTGCGTCACATAAGCTTACTTGTAGACAGTGAGGCTTATTTCACAGAAATATATGATGTCTTCCTTTAGTATATCCGCGATGTGGCAAAAGCGAGAGAAGTGAACATTTAATAAAACAAATGCTTTGATCCCGTCTTGGACAATAACATTGGCAATAACATGACGTCGGGAGACAGGAAAGTTCAGGGAGGTTTTGGGGAGTATTGCAATCTGGCCTACATCTCAAATTTCATTCATTTTAATTTTCCTTTTGGCTTTTCTTCGCAGGCCTTCTTACGGAGACACGCTGACAGCTAAACATGGAAGACGTCAGATATGTTTCAAGCTTCTGTGTCCGTTACTCAGAAACATGTTGATTCACGCACACAGTAATAGGGTTCACACAAATGTGCTCCACAAGAGGGATGATAAATTCATTTCCATATTGTATGGGGACACAGACCTTGAGCACCTGGGCTGAGATGTGCACAAGAAAGTTGCTATATGGGTGGGAGCCAGCTGCGGGGTCGGATTGGGTGCAGCCACAAACAAAGCTCAATGTCAACCAATCCCACCTAGCTGGTAGCTTTCTCGTGCCCATCAGCCCCGGTGTCTCAATACTTTGACTGCAGGATGCAGGATCCCCAACTTAGTCTCAATACTTTGACTGCAGGATGCAGGATCCCCAACTTAGTCTCAATACTTTGACTGCAGGATGCAGGATCATCCTACTTAGTCTCAATACTTTGACTGCAAGATGCAGGATCATCCTACTTAGTCTCAATACTTTGACTGCAGGATGCAGGATCATCCTACTTAGTCTCAATACTTTGACTGCAGGATGCAGGATCATCCTACTTAGTCTCAATACTTTGACTGCAGGATCATCCTACTTAGTCTCAATACTTTGACTGCAGGATGCAGGATCATCCTACTTAGTCTCAATACTTTGACTGCAGGATGCAGGATCCCCAACTTAGTTCTGCAACGGCAAAGTTTTACTTCCATTTCATACCACGTTTCTAACTCACAAGTCACACGCTGTAACTTGTGGAACAAGCTGAAACGATTCTCGTCGAAGGGAAAGTTGGACAAACTGTTACACTCAGCAGTCCATTGGCCTTGTGTACGTCATAGAATCGTGTGTACGTCATAGAATCGTGCTGTTCCATTTCAATGAGCTGTCTGTTCACATATCTGAGTACGAATATTGTAAATAAAATAATTCATTTTTCAAATAACTCGCAGATCACTGGAATTCTTTAGCTCTGTTGTTAAAATGCACCTGCAAAAGCCTGAACAGGAAAACGTCCTATTAGAAATGGGCTTGTGCCTGGGCAACTCCGTGACACTGGCATGAGCAGTGTACGGTAGCGGTAGGTCTCTTGACCGTAATAACTTTAATACGTCATTTGTCAATGCGGCTGTCAAATTCTTTGGCCCCGTGGTTATGAAAAAATAGCAAAGCTGAGTAAAAATGAGGGAATGATGAGGGAATGATTGGAGGAGAAAACGTACATGAAAGGGAAACAGCTAGCCTGAAAGATAGTCAGTCAGAAAACCTAGCAGAGCCACTGCTTTCATTGGCCATGTTTGTACACCCTACTCCTATGTTGGCCTGCATGACCCAAAGGAAAGAGAGAATGCTGTATGTCCTACAGGCTAAATATTTCGAGATTTGCGTTATATGATTCGAGTTTTACGCCCTCACGGCTTTTGACGAGACACACATGTGTATGCGTGTTTAGGTGGTATCAGCCATCTGCATTTATGGCAGAATGACCGTGGTCTTTTACGTGCCATTGTGGTGACACGGGGGTGGGACATGGCTTCCGTCTCTGGGTCTGCTCATAAAGTTGACCCGTGTCCGCCCCGGCCCGAATTCGAACCTGCGACCTTCCGATCCCATGCTGCATGCATGTCCGTGTTCTTTTTGTCACTTGTATCTTTGTGCGTGTTCTTTTTGTCACTTGTATCTTTGTGGGTGTGTTTGCTGACGCACCAGTGTGTGGAGTTTTGCAAAAGAAATCTTTTGTTGTTTCAAATCTACTTCCCATGGCTGGGTCGGAAAGCGAACCATTACGACGCCCATGAGTATTACTGTCACTTTTACCTGAAGGAGGAAAGTAATACCTGTAATATCCATCCTGGAACAACACTGGGGTATTCAATCATTGACGTCACCACGGCAGCACACTGCTTTAGTATGCAATTAAAGTATTGCCTTGGTTGACGTGTGAGTGTCGTCTCAAAGATACAAGCTGCTTGTATAATGTATAACATACAATATCTCTATACATTTGATGAATAGCAAGTTGCAGCGTGTAATCCTCTAGGGCTAGATACAAAATGACTATTTACTGTGTGCGTATGTGCATCAGAATATATGTATCAGTGCGTGCGTGCGTGTGAGCCTGTGAGCGTGTGTGTGTGTGTGAGTGCGCGCTCTGAAATCGTGAATTCGATTCTGTTTCCGTCTGTCTGTCTGTCTGTCTGTGTATGTGTCTGTCTGTGTATGTGTCTGTCTGTCTGTCTGTGTGTCTGGCTGGCTGGCTGTGTCTGTGTATGATGTGTCTGTCTGTCTGTCTGTGTGTCTGGCTGGCTGGCTGTGTCTGTGTATCATGTGTCTGTGTATGTGTCTGTCTGTCTGTCTGTGTGTCTGGCTGGCTGGCTGTGTCTGTGTATCATGTGTCTGTCTGTCTGTCTGTGTGTCTGGCTGGCTGGCTGTGTCTGTGTATCATGTGTCTGTGTCTGTGTGTCTGTCTGGCTGGCTGGCTGGCTGTGTCTGTGTATGATGTGTCTGTGTCTGTCTGTCTGTCTGTGTGTCTGGCTGGTTGGATGTGTCTGTGTATCATGTGTCTGTGTCTGTCTGTGTGTCTGGCTGGCTGGCTGTGTCTGTGTATCATGTGTCTGTGTCTGTCTGTGTGTCTGGCTGGCTGGCTGTGTCTGTGTATCATGTGTCTGTGTCTGTCTGTGTGTCTGGCTGGCTGGCTGTGTCTGTGTATCATGTGTCTGTGTCTGTCTGTGTGTCTGGCTGGCTGGCTGTGTCTGTGTATCATGTGTCTGTATGTCTGTCTGTGTGTCTGGCTGGCTGGCTGTGTCTGTGTATCATGTGTCTGTCTGTCTGTCTGTGTGTCTGGCTGGCTGGCTGTGTCTGTGTATCATGTGTCTGTCTGTCTGTCTGTGTGTCTGGCTGGCTGGCTGTGTCTGTGTATCATGTGTCTGTGTATGTGTCTGTCTGTCTGTCTGGCTGGCTGTGTCTGTGTATCATGTGTCTGTCTGTCTGTCTGTGTGTCTGGCTGGCTGTGTCTGTGTATCATGTGTCTGTCTGTCTGTCTGTGTGTCTGGCTGGCTGTGTCTGTGTATGTGTCTGTCTGTCTGTCTGTGTGTCTGGCTGGCTGGCTGTGTCTGTGTATGTGTCTTTCTGTGTATGTGTCTGTCTGTCTGTCTGTGTGTCTGGCTGGCTGGCTGTGTCTGTGTATCATGTGTCTGTGTCTGTGTGTCTGTCTGTTTGTCCTTGTCTCTTTCTCTCTGTGTGGAGGAGTGGAGTTTGAAGATTACATTACTTGTCAAAACAAAACCTATTTGTCGCAAGGCATTACCTTCTCTTAACTCATCTGAAGACATAGTTCAACACCATACAACCTTCATCTGTGTTAAGAGGAAGACAATGATTCAAATACACGTATATATAAGTAGAACCAAACGCTGTGTCACTGACTAAAATAAAGTGATTGTAACACAAAAACTAAAAACTAAACTAAACACCGATTACACCTAGAGCTTCTGAAAGGACATTCACCTTTGGCATCAAATTCTTGTTATTGATGGCTGCAGGAGCGGCTCTCTACTCTGCTGTGTAGGGAGAGGAGACATGACTCGTTTGTTACCGTTCTCGCGAGATCAGTTACTTTTTGTTGAAACCAACTTTGTCATCTGTGCTGTTCCGGAAATGAGCTGCGCTTTTTTTGAATTCAAACAGTAGGCTATCATGTCACTGTTGTCCCGTTTGCGCTGTTTTGGAAATGAGCTGCACCTCGTCTGTCTGTTTATAGCAACACACACTGTCTGTCACGTACACTCCATGCAAGTCCGTCCCTCTCTCCCTCGCTCTGCCTTTGTGTCTGTGTGTGTATCTGTGTCTGTGTGTGTATCTGTCTCTCTCTCAATCTCTTTCTCTCTCTCTCGATCTCATGCGCTCTCTCTCTCGAGTCATTTTCTCTCACCCGGTGTTCATTTATCTGTTTCTCTGTTTTGAGTCACTCTCTGTCTGTCTGTCTCTCTTTCTCTGTCTGTGTGTGTGTTGATGATTTTTTTGGACCCATATCTTTTTGTGGCATGTTTGAAATGTGATTGCAAATATTTAGGACAGTCGTTATTTAGAATTTTATACATGAACACAGCCTTGTTTAACGTCAACTGATCTTTCAAGGGGAGGAAATTCAAGAGCTTTAGTTTATCATCCGTGGACCTATTCAAATCATGCAGAATAAGTTTTGCAGCTCGGCGATGCAGGGAATTGAGTCTTTTTAAATGAACATCACTGCAGTTATCCCAAAGTGTCGATGCGAAGTTTATATGAGGCATAATGTGGGCGTAATAGAACATTTTGAGTGCTGCAGAATCTGCGTAATGCCTTAATTTTGATAACAGGTACACAGTTTTGATACTAGTTTGCAAATATTACTCAAATGAGTTTGCCATTTCAACTCTTGATCGATGGTAACACCCAATAATCTATGTTCCCTAACTTGCTGCACTTGAGTTGAACCAACTGACAGTTGTAATTGTAAAGGACTTAATAGGTGTTTTTGTCTCGTGGTGTCTTTGTTTTAATCGGACGAATGATCATTGCATTAGAAACGCACCACTCAGTGATTTCATCCACACTTGTTTGAAGAGAAGAGTTGACGGATTCCAAAGATTTTTGACTGGTGTGAACAGAAGAGTCATCCGCGAAGAACTCACATCTAAATTTTTCATCGGACACATGAAGGGGTAAATCATTTATATAAATACAGAACACACAGGGAGAGAGAGCGAGCGAGCGAGAGAGAGAGAGAGAGAGAGAGAGAGAGAGAGAGAGAGAGAGAGAGAGAGAGAGAGAGAGAGAGAGAGAGAGAGAGAGAGAGAGAGAGTGTGTGTGTATGAGCTGGCAGCAACATCGTTAGTAAAAAAAAAAAGCAGATAATTTGCTATCTCAGTTTGCAATTTCTAAATAAACTTTTGATCCCACATTAACTTGAAAACATGAGACAGAAATTGCATGCCAGGCTATGCGTGGAAGACAGTTTTGTCGGGAGAAAACAACACCCTGCAAGGCAATGTCCACAAGAAATCCAGCACAAAAGCGGCAACTCGTCTGTGCGCTGTTTGCCTGTTTGTCATCGTGCGTATTCAAAATGAAATGTCATCTTCATGACAACAATTGCACAAAATGTAATAGTGTGGAGTCCAGTCAAGCAGTTGTGACTTGTCATTTTTCTTATTTCGTCTGATGAGCCAGTAGTAACAACTCTACAGTTGTTCAGCTAAGTCCATCAGATACTACGCCCAGTAAGTTTATTACAGGGGTGAAAGTCGAACATCCGCCATGGTCTGCATTCACATTGATCATGGCGGGTTTCTAGGCGAACTTGCTGGACGCGAAACGATGAACTGTCAGCACGGATACGGCACACCGTGAGTTGCAACAATTACAGTCTTCATTCGGACCCCGTTCAAAAGACCAAACATATTGTAATACACTGAGTGGAACCCCCCCTTTTAAGACTCCCCAATTAAAGACCTCATCCTGTTTACCCCCACAAGTGTTTTGGAGTAATGCTCAGCCCCAAAAATAGTAATCCTGGCACAAAAATAGTAATCATCCAGCATTCGTCGCCAATTACAACGCACATGACAACTGTGTCTGCGAAACGCAATCATGCACCTATATCCATCATTCACAAACAAAACACATCAGTCAGTTTTTGTAGTCATCATAATTTCAAAGAAGATCATATCAAAAGCACATGTATGCATCACTGATTCTTTTTCTTTTGCTGGTAGTAGGCCTTTTTCAGTGTGTCAAGCGCTTCTCTACTGTACTTGCGCTTGCCGCATGAGTGAGGGCGAGACTTCACCACTAGAAGGCTCTCCAGCGTCTCATCAGACAGACATGATCTCTGGTCAGTCATGTGCTTTTTCACCCCATTTTGCCATTGAAAAAAACCCAATGCCAAACATTTGATTTAATAAAAAAAAAATAAAAAAATTTTATTTTTTTTTTCTTACTTTTTTTTCTTTTGTTAAGGAAAATCGTAGTCTTGACACGGATAGCGGAATGGCGTATTTTTTGCAGAAAATCGTAATAAATTACGCCAAAATCGTAAGGGTAAACAGGTCTGCCTCATCCTGTGTAAGACCTTGCTTTTTCAGATTTTTTGTTCATAACCTCTGACTGTAAATTTACCCCCATTTTAAGACTCCCTCCTTTTTAAGCCCTGATTTTCTCAGATTTGTTTAGGTCTAAAAAGGGGGGTCCACTGTGTACGTACAGGTATCCGACGTTGTTGTTTCTTCTCAGACATGTCTCTCTGCCAGTGTCACTGTGTACGTACAGGTATCCGACGTTGTTGTTTCTTCTCAGACATGTCTCTCTGCCAGTGTCACGGTGTACGTACAGGTATCCGACGTTGTTGTTTCTTCTCAGACATGTCTCTCTGCCAGTGTCACTGTGTACGTACAGGTATCCGACCTTGTTGTTTCTTCTCAGACATGTCTCTCTGCCAGTGTCACTGTGTACGTACAGGTATCCGACGTTGTTGTTTCTTCCCAGACATGTCTCTCTGCCAGTGTCACTGTGTACGTACAGGTATCCGACCTTGTTGTTTCTTCTCAGACATGTCTCTCTGCCAGTGTCACTGTGTACGTACAGGTATCCGACGTTGTTGTTTCTTCTCAGACATGTCTCTCTGCCAGTGTCACTGTGTACGTACAGGTATCCGACCTTGTTGTTTCTTCTCAGACATGTCTCTCTGCCAGTGTCACTGTGTACGTACAGGTATCCGACGTTGTTGTTTCTTCCCAGACATGTCTCTCTGCCAGTGTCACTGTGTACGTACAGGTATCCGACCTTGTTGTTTCTTCTCAGACATGTCTCTCTGCCAGTGTCACTGTGTACGTACAGGTATCCGACGTTGTTGTTTCTTCTCAGACATGTCTCTCTGCCAGTGTCACTGTGTACGTCAGGTATCCGACGTTGTTGTTTCTTCTCAGACATGTCTCTCTGCCAGTGTCACGGTGTACGTACAGGTATCCGACGTTGTTGTTTCTTCTCAGACATGTCTCTCTGCCAGTGTCACTGTGTACGTACAGGTATCCGACGTTGTTGTTTCTTCTCAGACATGTCTCTCTGCCAGTGTCACTGTGTACGTACAGGTATCCGACGTTGTTGTTTCTTCCCAGACATGTCTCTCTGCCAGTGTCACTGTGTACGTACAGGTATCCGACCTTGTTGTTTCTTCTCAGACATGTCACTCTCTGCCAGTGTCACTGTGTACGTACAGGTATCCGACGTTGTTGTTTCTTCTCAGACATGTCTCTCTGCCAGTGTCACTGTGTACGTACAGGTATCCGACGTTGTTGTTTCTTCTCAGACATGTCTCTCTGCCAGTGTCACTGTGTACGTACAGGTATCCGACGTTGTTGTTTCTTCCCAGACATGTCTCTCTGCCAGTGTCACTGTGTACGTACAGGTATCCGACCTTGTTGTTTCTTCTCAGACATGTCTCTCTGCCAGTGTCACTGTGTACGTACAGGTATCCGACCTTGTTGTTTCTTCTCAGACATGTCTCTCTGCCAGTGTCACTGTGTACGTCAGGTATCCGACCTTGTTGTTTCTTCCCAGACATGTCTCTCTGCCAGTGTCACTGTGTACGTACAGGTATCCGACCTTGTTGTTTCTTCCCAGACATGTCTCTCTGCCAGTGTCACTGTGTACATACAGGTATCCGACGTTGTTGTTTCTTCTCAGACATGTCTCTCTGCCAGTGTCACGGTGTACGTCAGGTATCCGACGTTGTTGTTTCTTCCCAGACATGTCTCTCTGCCAGTGTCACTGTGTACATACAGGTATCCGACGTTGTTGTTTCTTCCCAGACATGTCTCTCTGCCAGTGTCACGGTGTACGTACAGGTATCCGACGTTGTTGTTTCTTCCCAGACATGTCTCTCTGCCAGTGTCACGGTGTACGTACAGGTATCCGACGTTGTTGTTTCTTCCCAGACATGTCTCTCTGCCAGTGTCACTGTGTACGTACCGGTATCCGACGTTGTTGTTTCTTCCCAGACATGTCTCTCTGCCAGTGTCACTGTGTACGTACAGGTATCCGACGTTGTTGTTTCTTCTCAGACATGTCTCTCTGCCAGTGTCACTGTGTACGTACAGGTATCCGACCTTGTTGTTTCTTCTCAGACATGTCTCTCTGCCAGTGTCACTGTGTACGTCAGGTATCCGACCTTGTTGTTTCTTCCCAGACATGTCTCTCTGCCAGTGTCACTGTGTACGTACAGGTATCCGACGTTGTTGTTTCTTCCCAGACATGTCTCTCTGCCAGTGTCACTGTGTACGTACCGGTATCCGACGTTGTTGTTTCTTCCCAGACATGTCTCTCTGCCAGTGTCACGGTGTACGTACAGGTATCCGACGTTGTTGTTTCTTCCCAGACATGTCTCTCTGCCAGTGTCACTGTGTACGTACAGGTATCCGACGTTGTTGTTTCTTCCCAGACATGTCTCTCTGCCAGTGTCACGGTGTACGTACAGGTATCCGACGTTGTTGTTTCTTCCCAGACATGTCTCTCTGCCAGTGTCACGGTGTACGTACAGGTATCCGACGTTGTTGTTTCTTCCCAGACATGTCTCTCTGCCAGTGTCACTGTGTACGTACCGGTATCCGACGTTGTTGTTTCTTCCCAGACATGTCTCTCTGCCAGTGTCACTGTGTACGTACCGGTATCCGACCTTGTTGTTTCTTCTCAGACATGTCTCTCTGCCAGTGTCACGGTGTACGTACAGGTATCCGACCTTGTTGTTTCTTCTCAGACATGTCTCTCTGCCAGTGTCACGGTGTACGTACAGGTATCCGACCTTGTTGTTTCTTCCCAGACATGTCTCTCTGCCAGTGTCACTGTGTACGTACAGGTATCCGACCTTGTTGTTTCTTCCCAGACATGTCTCTCTGCCAGTGTCACTGTGTACGTACCGGTATCCGACCTTGTTGTTTCTTCTCAGACATGTCTCTCTGCCAGTGTCACGGTGTACGTACAGGTATCCGACCTTGTTGTTTCTTCTCAGACATGTCTCTCTGCCAGTGTCACGGTGTACGTACAGGTATCCGACCTTGTTGTTTCTTCCCAGACATGTCTCTCTGCCAGTGTCACTGTGTACGTACAGGTATCCGACCTTGTTGTTTCTTCCCAGACATGTCTCTCTGCCAGTGTCACGGTGTACGTACAGGTATCCGACCTTGTTGTTTCTTCCCAGACATGTCTCTCTGCCAGTGTCACGGTGTACGTACAGGTATCCGACCTTGTTGTTTCTTCCCAGACATGTCTCTCTGCCAGTGTCACGGTGTACGTACAGGTATCCGACGTTGTTGTTTCTTCCCAGACATGTCTCTCTGCCAGTGTCACGGTGTACGTACAGGTATCCGACCTTGTTGTTTCTTCTCAGACATGTCTCTCTGCCAGTGTCACGGTGTACGTACAGGTATCCGACCTTGTTGTTTCTTCCCAGACATGTCTCTCTGCCAGTGTCACGGTGTACGTACAGGTATCCGACCTTGTTGTTTCTTCTCAGACATGTCTCTCTGCCAGTGTCACGGTGTACGTACAGGTATCCGACCTTGTTGTTTCTTCTCAGACATGTCTCTCTGCCAGTGTCACTGTGTACGTACAGGTATCCGACCTTGTTGTTTCTTCTCAGACATGTCTCTCTGCCAGTGTCACGGTGTACGTACAGGTATCCGACCTTGTTGTTTCTTCTCAGACATGTCTCTCTGCCAGTGTCACTGTGTACGTACAGGTATCCGACGTTGTTGTTTCTTCTCAGACATGTCTCTCTGCCAGTGTCACTGTGTACGTCAGGTATCCGACGTTGTTGTTTCTTCTCAGACATGTCTCTCTGCCAGTGTCACTGTGTACGTACAGGTATCCGACGTTGTTGTTTCTTCTCAGACATGTCTCTCTGCCAGTGTCACGGTGTACGTACAGGTATCCGACCTTGTTGTTTCTTCCCAGACATGTCTCTCTGCCAGTGTCACTGTGTACGTACAGGTATCCCACCTTGTTGTTTCTTCTCAGACATGTCTCTCTGCCAGTGTCACTGTGTACGTACAGGTATCCGACCTTGTTGTTTCTTCTCAGACATGTCTCTCTGCCAGTGTCACTGTGTACGTACAGGTATCCGACCTTGTTGTTTCTTCTCAGACATGTCTCTCTGCCAGTGTCACGGTGTACGTACAGGTATCCGACCTTGTTGTTTCTTCTCAGACATGTCTCTCTGCCAGTGTCACGGTGTACGTACAGGTATCCGACCTTGTTGTTTCTTCCCAGACATGTCTCTCTGCCAGTGTCACGGTGTACGTACAGGTATCCGACCTTGTTGTTTCTTCTCAGACATGTCTCTCTGCCAGTGTCACGGTGTACGTACAGGTATCCGACCTTGTTGTTTCTTCCCAGACATGTCTCTCTGCCAGTGTCACGGTGTACGTACAGGTATCCGACCTTGTTGTTTCTTCTCAGACATGTCTCTCTGCCAGTGTCACGGTGTACGTACAGGTATCCGACCTTGTTGTTTCTTCTCAGACATGTCTCTCTGCCAGTGTCACTGTGTACGTACAGGTATCCGACCTTGTTGTTTCTTCTCAGACATGTCTCTCTGCCAGTGTCACGGTGTACGTACAGGTATCCGACCTTGTTGTTTCTTCTCAGACATGTCTCTCTGCCAGTGTCACGGTGTACGTACAGGTATCCGACCTTGTTGTTTCTTCTCAGACATGTCTCTCTGCCAGTGTCACTGTGTACGTCAGGTATCCGACGTTGTTGTTTCTTCTCAGACATGTCTCTCTGCCAGTGTCACGGTGTACGTACAGGTATCCGACGTTGTTGTTTCTTCCCAGACATGTCTCTCTGCCAGTGTCACTGTGTACGTACCGGTATCCGACGTTGTTGTTTCTTCCCAGACATGTCTCTCTGCCAGTGTCACTGTGTACGTACCGGTATCCGACCTTGGTGTTTCTTCTCAGACATGTCTCTCTGCCAGTGTCACGGTGTACGTACAGGTATCCGACCTTGTTGTTTCTTCTCAGACATGTCTCTCTGCCAGTGTCACGGTGTACGTACAGGTATCCGACCTTGTTGTTTCTTCCCAGACATGTCTCTCTGCCAGTGTCACTGTGTACGTACAGGTATCCGACCTTGTTGTTTCTTCCCAGACATGTCTCTCTGCCAGTGTCACTGTGTACATACAGGTATCCGACGTTGTTGTTTCTTCTCAGACATGTCTCTCTGCCAGTGTCACGGTGTACGTACAGGTATCCGACCTTGTTGTTTCTTCTCAGACATGTCTCTCTGCCAGTGTCACGGTGTACGTACAGGTATCCGACCTTGTTGTTTCTTCCCAGACATGTCTCTCTGCCAGTGTCACTGTGTACGTACAGGTATCCGACCTTGTTGTTTCTTCCCAGACATGTCTCTCTGCCAGTGTCACGGTGTACGTACAGGTATCCGACCTTGTTGTTTCTTCCCAGACATGTCTCTCTGCCAGTGTCACGGTGTACGTACAGGTATCCGACCTTGTTGTTTCTTCCCAGACATGTCTCTCTGCCAGTGTCACGGTGTACGTACAGGTATCCGACGTTGTTGTTTCTTCCCAGACATGTCTCTCTGCCAGTGTCACGGTGTACGTACAGGTATCCGACCTTGTTGTTTCTTCTCAGACATGTCTCTCTGCCAGTGTCACGGTGTACGTACAGGTATCCGACCTTGTTGTTTCTTCCCAGACATGTCTCTCTGCCAGTGTCACGGTGTACGTACAGGTATCCGACCTTGTTGTTTCTTCTCAGACATGTCTCTCTGCCAGTGTCACGGTTTACGTACAGGTATCCGACCTTGTTGTTTCTTCTCAGACATGTCTCTCTGCCAGTGTCACTGTGTACGTACAGGTATCCGACCTTGTTGTTTCTTCTCAGACATGTCTCTCTGCCAGTGTCACGGTGTACGTACAGGTATCCGACCTTGTTGTTTCTTCTCAGACATGTCTCTCTGCCAGTGTCACTGTGTACGTACAGGTATCCGACGTTGTTGTTTCTTCTCAGACATGTCTCTCTGCCAGTGTCACTGTGTACGTCAGGTATCCGACGTTGTTGTTTCTTCTCAGACATGTCTCTCTGCCAGTGTCACTGTGTACGTACAGGTATCCGACGTTGTTGTTTCTTCTCAGACATGTCTCTCTGCCAGTGTCACGGTGTACGTACAGGTATCCGACCTTGTTGTTTCTTCTCAGACATGTCTCTCTGCCAGTGTCACTGTGTACGTACAGGTATCCGACGTTGTTGTTTCTTCTCAGACATGTCTCTCTGCCAGTGTCACGGTGTACGTACAGGTATCCGACGTTGTTGTTTCTTCTCAGACATGTCTCTCTGCCAGTGTCACTGTGTACGTACAGGTATCCGACGTTGTTGTTTCTTCTCAGACATGTCTCTCTGCCAGTGTCACTGTGTACGTACAGGTATCCGACGTTGTTGTTTCTTCCCAGACATGTCTCTCTGCCAGTGTCACTGTGTACGTACAGGTATCCGACCTTGTTGTTTCTTCTCAGACATGTCTCTCTGCCAGTGTCACTGTGTACGTACAGGTATCCGACGTTGTTGTTTCTTCTCAGACATGTCTCTCTGCCAGTGTCACTGTGTACGTACAGGTATCCGACCTTGTTGTTTCTTCTCAGACATGTCTCTCTGCCAGTGTCACTGTGTACGTACAGGTATCCGACGTTGTTGTTTCTTCCCAGACATGTCTCTCTGCCAGTGTCACTGTGTACGTACAGGTATCCGACCTTGTTGTTTCTTCTCAGACATGTCTCTCTGCCAGTGTCACTGTGTACGTACAGGTATCCGACCTTGTTGTTTCTTCTCAGACATGTCTCTCTGCCAGTGTCACTGTGTACGTACAGGTATCCGACCTTGTTGTTTCTTCCCAGACATGTCTCTCTGCCAGTGTCACTGTGTACGTACAGGTATCCGACGTTGTTGTTTCTTCCCAGACATGTCTCTCTGCCAGTGTCACTGTGTACGTACAGGTATCCGACGTTGTTGTTTCTTCCCAGACATGTCTCTCTGCCAGTGTCACGGTGTACGTCAGGTATCCGACGTTGTTGTTTCTTCCCAGACATGTCTCTCTGCCAGTGTCACTGTGTACATACAGGTATCCGACGTTGTTGTTTCTTCCCAGACATGTCTCTCTGCCAGTGTCACTGTGTACGTACAGGTATCCGACCTTGTTGTTTCTTCTCAGACATGTCTCTCTGCCAGTGTCACGGTGTACGTACAGGTATCCGACGTTGTTGTTTCTTCCCAGACATGTCTCTCTGCCAGTGTCACTGTGTACGTCAGGTATCCGACGTTGTTGTTTCTTCTCAGACATGTCTCTCTGCCAGTGTCACGGTGTACGTACAGGTATCCGACGTTGTTGTTTCTTCTCAGACATGTCTCTCTGCCAGTGTCACTGTGTACGTACAGGTATCCGACGTTGTTGTTTCTTCTCAGACATGTCTCTCTGCCAGTGTCACTGTGTACGTACAGGTATCCGACGTTGTTGTTTCTTCCCAGACATGTCTCTCTGCCAGTGTCACTGTGTACGTACAGGTATCCGACCTTGTTGTTTCTTCTCAGACATGTCTCTCTGCCAGTGTCACTGTGTACGTACAGGTATCCGACGTTGTTGTTTCTTCTCAGACATGTCTCTCTGCCAGTGTCACTGTGTACGTACAGGTATCCGACGTTGTTGTTTCTTCTCAGACATGTCTCTCTGCCAGTGTCACTGTGTACGTACAGGTATCCGACGTTGTTGTTTCTTCCCAGACATGTCTCTCTGCCAGTGTCACTGTGTACGTCAGGTATCCGACCTTGTTGTTTCTTCTCAGACATGTCTCTCTGCCAGTGTCACTGTGTACGTACAGGTATCCGACCTTGTTGTTTCTTCTCAGACATGTCTCTCTGCCAGTGTCACGGTGTACGTACAGGTATCCGACCTTGTTGTTTCTTCCCAGACATGTCTCTCTGCCAGTGTCACTGTGTACGTACAGGTATCCGACGTTGTTGTTTCTTCCCAGACATGTCTCTCTGCCAGTGTCACTGTGTACGTACCGGTATCCGACGTTGTTGTTTCTTCCCAGACATGTCTCTCTGCCAGTGTCACGGTGTACGTACAGGTATCCGACGTTGTTGTTTCTTCCCAGACATGTCTCTCTGCCAGTGTCACTGTGTACGTACCGGTATCCGACGTTGTTGTTTCTTCCCAGACATGTCTCTCTGCCAGTGTCACGGTGTACGTACAGGTATCCGACGTTGTTGTTTCTTCCCAGACATGTCTCTCTGCCAGTGTCACGGTGTACGTACAGGTATCCGACGTTGTTGTTTCTTCCCAGACATGTCTCTCTGCCAGTGTCACTGTGTACGTACCGGTATCCGACGTTGTTGTTTCTTCCCAGACATGTCTCTCTGCCAGTGTCACTGTGTACGTACAGGTATCCGACGTTGTTGTTTCTTCTCAGACATGTCTCTCTGCCAGTGTCACTGTGTACGTCAGGTATCCGAATTTGTTGTTTCTTCTCAGACATGTCTCTCTGCCAGTGTCACGGTGTACGTACAGGTATCCGACCTTGTTGTTTCTTCCCAGACATGTCTCTCTGCCAGTGTCACTGTGTACATACAGGTATCCGACGTTGTTGTTTCTTCCCAGACATGTCTCTCTGCCAGTGTCACTGTGTACGTACCGGTATCCGACGTTGTTGTTTCTTCCCAGACATGTCTCTCTGCCAGTGTCACGGTGTACGTACAGGTATCCGACGTTGTTGTTTCTTCCCAGACATGTCTCTCTGCCAGTGTCACTGTGTACGTACCGGTATCCGACGTTGTTGTTTCTTCCCAGACATGTCTCTCTGCCAGTGTCACGGTGTACGTACAGGTATCCGACGTTGTTGTTTCTTCCCAGACATGTCTCTCTGCCAGTGTCACGGTGTACGTACAGGTATCCGACGTTGTTGTTTCTTCCCAGACATGTCTCTCTGCCAGTGTCACTGTGTACGTACCGGTATCCGACGTTGTTGTTTCTTCCCAGACATGTCTCTCTGCCAGTGTCACTGTGTACGTACCGGTATCCGACCTTGTTGTTTCTTCTCAGACATGTCTCTCTGCCAGTGTCACGGTGTACGTACAGGTATCCGACCTTGTTGTTTCTTCTCAGACATGTCTCTCTGCCAGTGTCACGGTGTACGTACAGGTATCCGACCTTGTTGTTTCTTCTCAGACATGTCTCTCTGCCAGTGTCACTGTGTACGTACAGGTATCCGACCTTGTTGTTTCTTCCCAGACATGTCTCTCTGCCAGTGTCACTGTGTACGTACCGGTATCCGACCTTGTTGTTTCTTCTCAGACATGTCTCTCTGCCAGTGTCACGGTGTACGTACAGGTATCCGACCTTGTTGTTTCTTCTCAGACATGTCTCTCTGCCAGTGTCACGGTGTACGTACAGGTATCCGACCTTGTTGTTTCTTCCCAGACATGTCTCTCTGCCAGTGTCACTGTGTACGTACAGGTATCCGACCTTGTTGTTTCTTCCCAGACATGTCTCTCTGCCAGTGTCACGGTGTACGTACAGGTATCCGACCTTGTTGTTTCTTCCCAGACATGTCTCTCTGCCAGTGTCACGGTGTACGTACAGGTATCCGACCTTGTTGTTTCTTCCCAGACATGTCTCTCTGCCAGTGTCACGGTGTACGTACAGGTATCCGACGTTGTTGTTTCTTCCCAGACATGTCTCTCTGCCAGTGTCACGGTGTACGTACAGGTATCCGACCTTGTTGTTTCTTCTCAGACATGTCTCTCTGCCAGTGTCACGGTGTACGTACAGGTATCCGACCTTGTTGTTTCTTCCCAGACATGTCTCTCTGCCAGTGTCACGGTGTACGTACAGGTATCCGACCTTGTTGTTTCTTCTCAGACATGTCTCTCTGCCAGTGTCACGGTGTACGTACAGGTATCCGACCTTGTTGTTTCTTCTCAGACATGTCTCTCTGCCAGTGTCACTGTGTACGTACAGGTATCCGACCTTGTTGTTTCTTCTCAGACATGTCTCTCTGCCAGTGTCACGGTGTACGTACAGGTATCCGACCTTGTTGTTTCTTCTCAGACATGTCTCTCTGCCAGTGTCACTGTGTACGTACAGGTATCCGACGTTGTTGTTTCTTCTCAGACATGTCTCTCTGCCAGTGTCACTGTGTACGTCAGGTATCCGACGTTGTTGTTTCTTCTCAGACATGTCTCTCTGCCAGTGTCACTGTGTACGTACAGGTATCCGACGTTGTTGTTTCTTCTCAGACATGTCTCTCTGCCAGTGTCACGGTGTACGTACAGGTATCCGACCTTGTTGTTTCTTCCCAGACATGTCTCTCTGCCAGTGTCACTGTGTACGTACAGGTATCCGACGTTGTTGTTTCTTCTCAGACATGTCTCTCTGCCAGTGTCACTGTGTACGTACAGGTATCCGACCTTGTTGTTTCTTCTCAGACATGTCTCTCTGCCAGTGTCACGGTGTACGTACAGGTATCCGACCTTGTTGTTTCTTCTCAGACATGTCTCTCTGCCAGTGTCACGGTGTACGTACAGGTATCCGACCTTGTTGTTTCTTCTCAGACATGTCTCTCTGCCAGTGTCACGGTGTACGTACAGGTATCCGACCTTGTTGTTTCTTCCCAGACATGTCTCTCTGCCAGTGTCACGGTGTACGTACAGGTATCCGACCTTGTTGTTTCTTCTCAGACATGTCTCTCTGCCAGTGTCACGGTGTACGTACAGGTATCCGACCTTGTTGTTTCTTCCCAGACATGTCTCTCTGCCAGTGTCACGGTGTACGTACAGGTATCCGACCTTGTTGTTTCTTCTCAGACATGTCTCTCTGCCAGTGTCACGGTGTACGTACAGGTATCCGACCTTGTTGTTTCTTCTCAGACATGTCTCTCTGCCAGTGTCACTGTGTACGTACAGGTATCCGACCTTGTTGTTTCTTCTCAGACATGTCTCTCTGCCAGTGTCACGGTGTACGTACAGGTATCCGACCTTGTTGTTTCTTCTCAGACATGTCTCTCTGCCAGTGTCACTGTGTACGTACAGGTATCCGACGTTGTTGTTTCTTCTCAGACATGTCTCTCTGCCAGTGTCACTGTGTACGTCAGGTATCCGACGTTGTTGTTTCTTCTCAGACATGTCTCTCTGCCAGTGTCACGGTGTACGTACAGGTATCCGACGTTGTTGTTTCTTCCCAGACATGTCTCTCTGCCAGTGTCACTGTGTACGTACCGGTATCCGACGTTGTTGTTTCTTCCCAGACATGTCTCTCTGCCAGTGTCACTGTGTACGTACCGGTATCCGACCTTGTTGTTTCTTCTCAGACATGTCTCTCTGCCAGTGTCACGGTGTACGTACAGGTATCCGACCTTGTTGTTTCTTCTCAGACATGTCTCTCTGCCAGTGTCACGGTGTACGTACAGGTATCCGACCTTGTTGTTTCTTCCTAGACATGTCTCTCTGCCAGTGTCACTGTGTACGTACAGGTATCCGACCTTGTTGTTTCTTCCCAGACATGTCTCTCTGCCAGTGTCACTGTGTACGTACCGGTATCCGACCTTGTTGTTTCTTCTCAGACATGTCTCTCTGCCAGTGTCACGGTGTACGTACAGGTATCCGACCTTGTTGTTTCTTCTCAGACATGTCTCTCTGCCAGTGTCACGGTGTACGTACAGGTATCCGACCTTGTTGTTTCTTCCCAGACATGTCTCTCTGCCAGTGTCACTGTGTACGTACAGGTATCCGACCTTGTTGTTTCTTCCCAGACATGTCTCTCTGCCAGTGTCACGGTGTACGTACAGGTATCCGACCTTGTTGTTTCTTCCCAGACATGTCTCTCTGCCAGTGTCACGGTGTACGTACAGGTATCCGACCTTGTTGTTTCTTCCCAGACATGTCTCTCTGCCAGTGTCACTGTGTACATACAGGTATCCGACGTTGTTGTTTCTTCTCAGACATGTCTCTCTGCCAGTGTCACGGTGTACGTACAGGTATCCGACCTTGTTGTTTCTTCTCAGACATGTCTCTCTGCCAGTGTCACGGTGTACGTACAGGTATCCGACCTTGTTGTTTCTTCCCAGACATGTCTCTCTGCCAGTGTCACGGTGTACGTACAGGTATCCGACCTTGTTGTTTCTTCTCAGACATGTCTCTCTGCCAGTGTCACGGTGTACGTACAGGTATCCGACCTTGTTGTTTCTTCTCAGACATGTCTCTCTGCCAGTGTCACTGTGTACGTACAGGTATCCGACCTTGTTGTTTCTTCTCAGACATGTCTCTCTGCCAGTGTCACGGTGTACGTACAGGTATCCGACCTTGTTGTTTCTTCTCAGACATGTCTCTCTGCCAGTGTCACGGTGTACGTACAGGTATCCGACCTTGTTGTTTCTTCTCAGACATGTCTCTCTGCCAGTGTCACTGTGTACGTACAGGTATCCGACGTTGTTGTTTCTTCTCAGACATGTCTCTCTGCCAGTGTCACTGTGTACGTACAGGTATCCGACCTTGTTGTTTCTTCTCAGACATGTCTCTCTGCCAGTGTCACGGTGTACGTACAGGTATCCGACCTTGTTGTTTCTTCTCAGACATGTCTCTCTGCCAGTGTCACTGTGTACGTACAGGTATCCGACCTTGTTGTTTCTTCTCAGACATGTCTCTCTGCCAGTGTCACTGTGTACGTACAGGTATCCGACCTTGTTGTTTCTTCTCAGACATGTCTCTCTGCCAGTGTCACGGTGTACGTACAGGTATCCGACCTTGTTGTTTCTTCTCAGACATGTCTCTCTGCCAGTGTCACGGTGTACGTACAGGTATCCGACCTTGTTGTTTCTTCTCAGACATGTCTCTCTGCCAGTGTCACGGTGTACGTACAGGTATCCGACCTTGTTGTTTCTTCCCAGACATGTCTCTCTGCCAGTGTCACGGTGTACGTACAGGTATCCGACCTTGTTGTTTCTTCTCAGACATGTCTCTCTGCCAGTGTCACGGTGTACGTACAGGTATCCGACCTTGTTGTTTCTTCCCAGACATGTCTCTCTGCCAGTGTCACGGTGTACGTACAGGTATCCGACCTTGTTGTTTCTTCTCAGACATGTCTCTCTGCCAGTGTCACGGTGTACGTACAGGTATCCGACCTTGTTGTTTCTTCTCAGACATGTCTCTCTGCCAGTGTCACTGTGTACGTACAGGTATCCGACCTTGTTGTTTCTTCTCAGACATGTCTCTCTGCCAGTGTCACGGTGTACGTACAGGTATCCGACCTTGTTGTTTCTTCTCAGACATGTCTCTCTGCCAGTGTCACGGTGTACGTACAGGTATCCGACCTTGTTGTTTCTTCTCAGACATGTCTCTCTGCCAGTGTCACTGTGTACGTACAGGTATCCGACCTTGTTGTTTCTTCTCAGACATGTCTCTCTGCCAGTGTCACTGTGTACGTACAGGTATCCGACCTTGTTGTTTCTTCTCAGACATGTCTCTCTGCCAGTGTCACGGTGTACGTACAGGTATCCGACCTTGTTGTTTCTTCCCAGACATGTCTCTCTGCCAGTGTCACTGTGTACGTACAGGTATCCGACCTTGTTGTTTCTTCTCAGACATGTCTCTCTGCCAGTGTCACTGTGTACGTACAGGTATCCGACCTTGTTGTTTCTTCTCAGACATGTCTCTCTGCCAGTGTCACGGTGTACGTACAGGTATCCGACCTTGTTGTTTCTTCTCAGACATGTCTCTCTGCCAGTGTCACGGTGTACGTACAGGTATCCGACCTTGTTGTTTCTTCTCAGACATGTCTCTCTGCCAGTGTCACGGTGTACGTACAGGTATCCGACCTTGTTGTTTCTTCTCAGACATGTCTCTCTGCCAGTGTCACGGTGTACGTACAGGTATCCGACCTTGTTGTTTCTTCTCAGACATGTCTCTCTGCCAGTGTCACTGTGTACGTACAGGTATCCGACCTTGTTGTTTCTTCTCAGACATGTCTCTCTGCCAGTGTCACTGTGTACGTACAGGTATCCGACCTTGTTGTTTCTTCTCAGACATGTCTCTCTGCCAGTGTCACGGTGTACGTACAGGTATCCGACCTTGTTGTTTCTTCTCAGACATGTCTCTCTGCCAGTGTCACGGTGTACGTACAGGTATCCGACCTTGTTGTTTCTTCTCAGACATGTCTCTCTGCCAGTGTCACGGTGTACGTACAGGTATCCGACGTTGTTGTTTCTTCTCAGACATGTCTCTCTGCCAGTGTCACTGTGTACGTACAGGTATCCGACCTTGTTGTTTCTTCTCAGACATGTCTCTCTGCCAGTGTCACGGTGTACGTACAGGTATCCGACCTTGTTGTTTCTTCTCAGACATGTCTCTCTGCCAGTGTCACGGTGTACGTACAGGTATCCGACCTTGTTGTTTCTTCTCAGACATGTCTCTCTGCCAGTGTCACGGTGTACGTACAGGTATCCGACCTTGTTGTTTCTTCTCAGACATGTCTCTCTGCCAGTGTCACGGTGTACGTACAGGTATCCGACGTTGTTGTTTCTTCTCAGACATGTCTCTCTGCCAGTGTCACTGTGTACGTACAGGTATCCGACGTTGTTGTTTCTTCTCAGACATGTCTCTCTGCCAGTGTCACGGTGTACGTACAGGTATCCGACCTTGTTGTTTCTTCTCAGACATGTCTCTCTGCCAGTGTCACGGTGTACGTACAGGTATCCGACCTTGTTGTTTCTTCTCAGACATGTCTCTCTGCCAGTGTCACGGTGTACGTACAGGTATCCGACGTTGTTGTTTCTTCTCAGACATGTCTCTCTGCCAGTGTCACTGTGTACGTACAGGTATCCGACGTTGTTGTTTCTTCTCAGACATGTCTCTCTGCCAGTGTCACGGTGTACGTACAGGTATCCGACGTTGTTGTTTCTTCTCAGACATGTCTCTCTGCCAGTGTCACGGTGTACGTACAGGTATCCGACCTTGTTGTTTCTTCTCAGACATGTCTCTCTGCCAGTGTCACTGTGTACGTACAGGTATCCGACCTTGTTGTTTCTTCTCAGACATGTCTCTCTGCCAGTGTCACGGTGTACGTACAGGTATCCGACCTTGTTGTTTCTTCTCAGACATGTCTCTCTGCCAGTGTCACGGTGTACGTACAGGTATCCGACCTTGTTGTTTCTTCTCAGACATGTCTCTCTGCCAGTGTCACGGTGTACGTACAGGTATCCGACCTTGTTGTTTCTTCTCAGACATGTCTCTCTGCCAGTGTCACGGTGTACGTACAGGTATCCGACCTTGTTGTTTCTTCTCAGACATGTCTCTCTGCCAGTGTCACTGTGTACGTACAGGTATCCGACCTTGTTGTTTCTTCTCAGACATGTCTCTCTGCCAGTGTCACGGTGTACGTACAGGTATCCGACCTTGTTGTTTCTTCTCAGACATGTCTCTCTGCCAGTGTCACGGTGTACGTACAGGTATCCGACCTTGTTGTTTCTTCTCAGACATGTCTCTCTGCCAGTGTCACGGTGTACGTACAGGTATCCGACGTTGTTGTTTCTTCTCAGACATGTCTCTCTGCCAGTGTCACGGTGTACGTACAGGTATCCGACGTTGTTGTTTCTTCTCAGACATGTCTCTCTGCCAGTGTCACTGTGTACGTACAGGTATCCGACGTTGTTGTTTCTTCTCAGACATGTCTCTCTGCCAGTGTCACGGTGTACGTACAGGTATCCGACCTTGTTGTTTCTTCTCAGACATGTCTCTCTGCCAGTGTCACTGTGTACGTACAGGTATCCGACCTTGTTGTTTCTTCTCAGACATGTCTCTCTGCCAGTGTCACGGTGTACGTACAGGTATCCGACCTTGTTGTTTCTTCTCAGACATGTCTCTCTGCCAGTGTCACGGTGTACGTACAGGTATCCGACCTTGTTGTTTCTTCTCAGACATGTCTCTCTGCCAGTGTCACGGTGTACGTACAGGTATCCGACCTTGTTGTTTCTTCTCAGACATGTCTCTCTGCCAGTGTCACGGTGTACGTACAGGTATCCGACCTTGTTGTTTCTTCTCAGACATGTCTCTCTGCCAGTGTCACTGTGTACGTACAGGTATCCGACCTTGTTGTTTCTTCTCAGACATGTCTCTCTGCCAGTGTCACGGTGTACGTACAGGTATCCGACCTTGTTGTTTCTTCTCAGACATGTCTCTCTGCCAGTGTCACGGTGTACGTACAGGTATCCGACCTTGTTGTTTCTTCTCAGACATGTCTCTCTGCCAGTGTCACGGTGTACGTACAGGTATCCGACGTTGTTGTTTCTTCTCAGACATGTCTCTCTGCCAGTGTCACGGTGTACGTACAGGTATCCGACGTTGTTGTTTCTTCTCAGACATGTCTCTCTGCCAGTGTCACGGTGTACGTACAGGTATCCGACCTTGTTGTTTCTTCTCAGACATGTCTCTCTGCCAGTGTCACTGTGTACGTACAGGTATCCGACGTTGTTGTTTCTTCTCAGACATGTCTCTCTGCCAGTGTCACGGTGTACGTACAGGTATCCGACGTTGTTGTTTCTTCTCAGACATGTCTCTCTGCCAGTGTAACGGTGTACGTACAGGTATCCGACCTTGTTGTTTCTTCCCAGACATGTCTCTCTGCCAGTGTCACTGTGTACATACAGGTATCCGACGTTGTTGTTTCTTCTCAGACATGTCTCTCTGCCAGTGTCACTGTGTACGTCAGGTATCCGACGTTGTTGTTTCTTCTCAGACATGTCTCTCTGCCAGTGTCACTGTGTACGTCAGGTATCCGACGTTGTTGTTTCTTCTCAGACATGTCTCTCTGCCAGTGTCACTGTGTACGTCAGGTATCCGACGTTGTTGTTTCTTCTCAGACATGTCTCTCTGCCAGTGTCACTGTGTACGTCAGGTATCCGACGTTGTTGTTTCTTCTCAGACATGTCTCTCTGCCAGTGTCACGGTGTACGTCAGGTATCCGACGTTGTTGTTTCTTCTCAGACATGTCTCTCTGCCAGTGTCACTGTGTACGTACAGGTATCCGACGTTGTTGTTTCTTCTCAGACATGTCTCTCTGCCAGTGTCACTGTGTACGTACAGGTATCCGACCTTGTTGTTTCTTCTCAGACATGTCTCTCTGCCAGTGTCACTGTGTACGTACAGGTATCCGACCTTGTTGTTTCTTCTCAGACATGTCTCTCTGCCAGTGTCACTGTGTACGTACAGGTATCCGACCTTGTTGTTTCTTCTCAGACATGTCTCTCTGCCAGTGTCACTGTGTACGTACAGGTATCCGACCTTGTTGTTTCTTCTCAGACATGTCTCTCTGCCAGTGTCACTGTGTACGTACAGGTATCCGACCTTGTTGTTTCTTCTCAGACATGTCTCTCTGCCAGTGTCACTGTGTACGTACAGGTATCCGACGTTGTTGTTTCTTCTCAGACATGTCTCTCTGCCAGTGTCACTGTGTACGTCAGGTATCCGAATTTGTTGTTTCTTCTCAGACATGTCTCTCTGCCAGTGTCACTGTGTACGTCAGGTATCCGACGTTGTTGTTTCTTCTCAGACATGTCTCTCTGCCAGTGTCAAAGCATGACTGTAGACACTCGTACTTGTAATTCGCGTTGGTTCCGCGAGCACACCAGAAGTCATCGTCCCCCAATAGCAAGATCTAGATGTGGCACTTTTCAGCACGTGTACGGGTAACGTCATCAAATCTAGTTTTTTACGTCACGCGTTTGCCAAGATCTGCTGTTTTGGTGGGTACATAATATCTATGGTGGGAGCAAAACAACGCATGCGTTTGGAACCTTTAAGAAAAAAGTGAGTCACGGGTGACGCAATATCTACACGTACACTTCCAGGTCTTTGCTACACGTTCGATCATCTAGAACACTGTAATCTACATGCAGCCACCGACTGACGTCAACAAGGCAAAGGTTGACCCATTCATTCCGCATTGTTCCAGCGTCCCAAACCTCGGCCGGTTAAGCCGGCCAAGCCGGAGCAAACATCGCATGAACTAACCTGTCTTAGTTTTGCATACGATCGGTTGATCGAATTATTAAACAAGGGCGATCTATAAACAAAAGCTGGACCAAACTTGGTGAGACAAAGACCAGTCAGCCGTAAAATATCAATGGGAAACTAACAAATGCAGGTCTACTGATAAAACTTTACCAAAAAACGGAAAATAAACCTACGAAAAGGGACAAAAACTTGAACACGACTTTATTTACGCATCAGTTGCTTTACATAGGACTGTCTGGCGCACACGAATAGTTGCGAAACTGTAAGACAAATGTGTCAGACAGATAATCAAAAATAAAGAACAAGGAACTACGCTAACGAACGACGAAAATAGCCTTTGCAGGCCCCTACATTTACATGAACTATCAAGTAGACATCACCAAACACGCACATATATCATTGGTAGGTATGACAAGCTTACAACATATACTTACCAGACACAAACTACCCCCCCCCCTCCCCCCCGTGTCACTAATTTTGATCCGAGAACAGTAGCAGACTGAGAGATGTCCACACAAAAAATGATTAAGTGCATGTTTCATTGGTATCGGTCGTTGAACGAGCGGTTGTTGTACTTTATGTCTGAGAGAGATCGGTTGGAAGCGAGTTCTGGAGCAGAAAACGATACATTTGAACAGGCTGGGGAATTAAAAGTAATCAAGCGTAAGTTGAAAGAGACATGACCACCCCCTGTAGGTAGGTAAAGAATCATGTGCACCCTGACAGATGTGTCTGGACAGGCATGTACAAGGGCTGAGATCAAGGTCTACCTTCCATTTGGACACATACCAGCAACACAGGCATGTACAAGGGCTGAGATCAAGGTCTACCTTCCATTTGGACACATACCAGCAACACAGGCATGTACAAGGGCTGAGATCAAGGTCTACCTTCCATTTGGACACATACCAGCAATCTTCAGTCTGGCTGCTCACTGTGTACGTACAGAGAGATGTTTTGGTAGAATAGGAAGGGCTCCTAATATGGACCGGCTCCTAATATGGACCACCTCCTGTTCTGACAAACTAACGGCGCTAGAGCGCTCAAAACAATTTCATTGGCTGTATCTGTTACATTTTAGCAGTGTTGATCCCGAGTTTCTACTGCAAACTAAAAATAATAGCAAAATCTCAAAGTATGTGTGAGTCCCCTAATATGGACCACCTTCAACAAATCGAAGAAAATAAAAGCTAAAGGCTATTTTCATTAATTCATTAAGAAGCTTGCTGGAAATAACCTATAACTAGCCCTCGAGATTTAAACAAAATATAACAAATAGTCTTTTTTTCGTGGAAGTTGATAATTTCACTTTTTTTCACTCTGTTTTTCATACGCTTCTTTAGTTTCCTGGTGTGCTACAAATAATGCTCTCATCAACCCGAAACAAATAAATCTAAAGCCTATTTTAATTAGTCTGTCTTGCACACTAAGTTGTATCATGTTATTTTGAAGTATAGGGGGCTTTTTACAGTGGTTCGTGAAGGCCGCTTCACTGGTCCATATTAGGCGCCCAGGCTCCTCATATGGGCCAATTGTGATTTTGTCTGTATCTAATTTTTGCTGAATGTCTATCAAAGCTATTTCACTCTAATTAGGCCTAGCGGTTAACCTAAGAGAGAAGGACTACCAAACACAAAATGAAACTTCTTCGCAAGAAAACAAGCTAGTTATCAGCATGAAACAAAAAATGGTCCATATTAGGGGCCCTTCCCCTACATTCCTCACATAGTGTCATTCATGAAATCAATAGACTAAAAAATAAAAAAATTCCATTATGAAGGCTGCTGTTGATTATTGGTAAGTGCCAAAGTGGAAGGGTGCTCTTCTCCCAACTTCCGTCCTGGACAGAGCTGTGTTGGTGTGCGTGACCGTCAAGACCTTTAAGAACAAATAATTCATAGAGAGGACAGGGAGGAATGGTGCTGGTTGTGTGTGTGTGTGTGTGTGTGGGGGGGGGATAGGAGAAATAAGGCGAGGAGACACTAGAAGGCAGACTTTTAAAGCGAGATTAATATCTGACGGGCATTACAGCAACTAGCTAAGGGCCAGTGCTTGCCCTTCCTTGATGACCACTTACAGGCGGTCTTCTCAATATTTCTCATCACCAACGCCAGTGATTACCTGACATCTACCTGTCTAGAATCAAGGTGAGTGTGTCCCGCCACAAACTTCATTTGCCTCAAATGGGAACTCGGGATGGTATTTGTCTCTCACTGCCTTCCATCACGCAATTCCTTGTTTTTAGCGTCTCACTCATCGGAAAGTGCGAGAGAGAGAGAGAGAGAGAGAGAGAGAGAGAGAGAGAGAGAGAGAGAGAGAGAGTTAGTTAGCTGTTGCTTTTCGGGTCCAGCGGACCATAATAGGCCAAATCAGGACCCCAGAGAGAGAGAGAGAGAGAGAGAGAGAGAGAGAGAGAGAGAGAGAGAGAGAGAGAGAGAGAGAGAGAGAGAGAGAGAGAGAGAGAGAGAGAGAGAGAGAGAGAGAGAGAGAGAGAGAGAAAGAGACAGAAAGTGCGAGAGAGAGAGAGAGAGAGAGAGAGAGAGAGAGAGAGAGAGAGAGAGAGAGAGAGAGAGAGAGACGGAAAGTGCGAGAGAGAGAGAGAGAGAGAGAGAGAGAGAGAGAAAGAAAGAGACGGAAAGTGCGAGAGAGAGAGAGAGAGAGAGAGAGAGAGAGAGAGAGAGAGAGAGAGAGAGAGAGAGAGAGAGAGAGAGAGAAAGAGACGGAAAGTGCGAGAGAGAGAGAGAGAGAGAGAGAGAGAGAGAGAGAGAGAGAGAGAGAGACGGAAAGTGCGAGAGAGAGAGAGAGAGAGAGAGAGAGAGAGAGAGAGAGAGAGAGAGAGAGAGAGAGAGAGAGAGAGAAAGAAAGAGACGGAAAGTGCGAGAGAGAGAGAGAGAGAGAGAGAGAGAGAGAGAGAGAGAGAGAAAGAGACGGAAAGTGCGAGAGAGAGAGAGAGAGAGAGACGGAAAGTGCGATAGAGAGAGAGAGAGAGAGAGAGAGAGAGAGAGAGAGAGAGAGAGAGAGAGAGAGAGAGAGAGAGAGAGAAAGAAAGAGACGGAAAGTGCGAGAGAGAGAGAGAGAGAGAGAGAGAGAGAGAGAGAGAGAGAGAGAGAGAAAGAGACGGAAAGTGCGAGAGAGAGAGAGAGAGAGAGAGAGAGAGAGAGAGAGAGAGAGACGGAAAGTGCGAGAGAGAGAGAGAGAGAGAGAGAGAGAGAGAGAGAGAGAGAGAGAGAGAGAGAGAAAGAAAGAGACGGAAAGTGCGAGAGAGAGAGAGAGAGAGAGAGAGAGAGAGAGAGAGAGAGAGAGAGAGAGAGAGAGAGAGAGAGAGAGAGAGAGAGAGAGAGGCGTGATTCGTGAGCACTGGTATTACACGATAACAATCATGATGTATACCTCCTAATTTTACATTTTCACCTGATATTTAGCCCTCCAGTCAAAGCGTTTGAAATCGGTGTCCCAACCCCTTAGTGAAAGTGTGATGACGAAAAATCAAGTAATAATCATACGAAGAGGAGCAAAGACTACTTTAAAAAGGGCTTATTTTTTATGGGCTTATTATTTTAAGGCCTTATTTTTTTAAGGCTTTATTTCCAATATGACCTTAGAAAAAAATAAGGTCTTATTTCTGGTAAGGCCTTATTCTAAAATTTGTTTGCTTGTTTAAGGCCCAGCCGACCACGAAAGGCCATATCAGGGATGTGCTGCTTTGACATATAACGTGCGCCACACACAATACAGAAGTCGCAGCACAGGCTTCATGTCTTACCCAGTCACATTATTCTGACACCGGACCAACCAGTCCTAGCACTAACCCCATAATGCCAGACGCCAGGAGGAGCAGCCACTAGATTGCCAATTTTAAAGTCTTAGGTATGACCCGGCCGGGGTTCGAACCCACGACCTCCCGATCACAGGGCGGACGCCTTACCACTAGGCCACCGTGCCGGTTTGCTTCTGTGTCTCCAACATATTATTTGTTTATCATTGGTATATATCCCACATTGTGGCTTCTGTGTCTCCAACATATGATTTATTTATCATTCGTATATATCCCACATTGTGGCTTCTGTGTCTCCAACATATTATTTGTTTATCATTCGTATATATCCCACATTGTGGCTTTTGTGGCTCCAACATATTATTTGTTTATCATTGGTATATATCCCACATTGTGGCTTCTGTGTCTCCAACATATCATTTGTTTATCATTCGTATATATCCCACATTGTGGCTTCTGTGTCTCCAACATATTATTTGTTTATCATTCGTATATATCCCACATTGTGGCTTCTGTGTCTCCAACATATTATTTGTTTATCATTGGTATATATCCCACATTGTGGCTTCTGTGTCTCCAACATATCATTTGTTTATCATTGGTATATATCCCACATTGTGGCTTCTGTGTCTCCAACATATCATTTATTAATCATTGGTATATATCCCACATTGTGGCTTCTGTGTCTCCAACATATGATTTGTTTATCATTGGTATATATCCCACATTGTGGCTTCTGTGTCTCCAACATATGATTTATTTATCATTCGTATATATCCCACATTGTGGCTTCTGTGTCTCCAACATATCATTTGTTTATCATTCGTATATATCCCACATTGTGGCTTCTGTGGCTCCAACATATCATTTGTTTATCATTCGTATATAAACTTTAGGTTCCAATGATCCAAAGATTCAATCTACTAGATTATTCATCAATCATTTACCATTAAAATAGCTGACAGGCAGGTTTATACGTTGTATGTACGTGTCAAAGAAAAGTTTTCATTGTAATGTAATTATTTCAATGGACATTAAAGTGTTTGTTGTTATTGGTATTTGTATTACCCAATGCATCCATCCCATCCATTCGTGTGGATTACAGTTGCAGACTCAGTGATTTCAAACTCTGGACTTGTGTGAGCACTTAACAACAGTGCAACCCCCCTTTTAAGACCCCCCAATTTAAGACTCCCTCCTTTTTGTAAGAGATTGTTTTCTTAAAGGCACAGTAAGCCTCCCGTAAACCACCACAGATACTGTCAGGCTTTTACACACAGTACAAACACCCTTCCATTTGAACGCTCACCAAACGAAAACATCCTAGGTGCCCTACGTAAAGAGCGAGCAATTTTTAAAGAACTAATTTTGCGCCGATTGCTCAGAGACAATCGGACCGTCGTGCGTTTTGGCGACTACATTGTGAAAAGGGAAACTGGATCACACGGGTTCACGATGGCTCAGGGGTAAGATAAACCACGCAAAAATAAATTCTTTGAAAATTGCTCGCTCCTTACGGAGGGCACCAAGGATGTTCCCGTTTGGTGAGCGTTCAAATGGAAGGGTGTTTGTACTGTGTGTAAAAGCCTGACAGTATCTGTGATGGTTTACGGGAGGCTTACTGTGCCTTTAAACTTTCTGTTCATAACCTCTGTAAAATTACCTCCATTTTAAGACTCCCTCTTTTATAAGACTTGATTTTCTCAGTTTTGTTGGAGGTCTTCAAAGGGGGGTTCCACTGTAGCACCGTGCATTGTGTGGCAGCTCATGTGACATTCATTGCACGCCGTGTTACACTGTAGCACCGTGCATTGTGTGGCAGCTCATGTGACATTCATTGCACGCCGTGTTGCACTGTAGCACCGTGCATTGTGTGGCAGCTCATGTGACATTCATTGCACGCCGTGTTGCCTTGTAGCACCGTGCATTGTGTGGCAGCTCATGTGACATTCATTACACGCCGTGTTGCACTGTAGCACCGTGCATTGTGTGGCAGCTCATGTGACATTCATTACACGCCGTGTTGCACTGTAGCACCGTGCATTGTGTGGCAGCTCATGTGACATTCATTACACGCCGTGTTGCACTGTAGCACCGTGCATTGTGTGGCAGCTCATGTGACATTCATTGCACGCCGTGTTGCACTGTAGCACCGTGCATTGTGTGGCAGCTCATGTGACATTCATTGCACGCCGTGTTGCACTGTAGCACCGTGCATTGTGTGGCAGCTCATGTGACATTCATTGCACGCCGTGTTGCACTGTAGCACCGTGCATTGTGTGGCAGCTCATGTGACATTCATTACACGCCGTGTTGCACTGTAGCACCGTGCATTGTGTGGCAGCTCATGTGACATTCATTGCACGCCGTGTTGCACTGTAGCACCGTGCATTGTGTGGCAGCTCATGTGACATTCATTACACGCCGTGTTGCACTGTAGCACCGTGCATTGTGTGGCAGCTCATGTGACATTCATTACACGCCGTGTTGCACTGTAGCACCGTGCATTGTGTGGCAGCTCATGTGACATTCATTACACGCCGTGTTACACTGTAGCACCGTGCATTGTGTGGCAGCTCATGTGACATTCATTGCACGCCGTGTTTCACTGTAGCACCGTGCATTGTGTGGCAGCTCATGTGACATTCATTGCACGCCGTGTTACACTGTAGCACCGTGCATTGTGTGGCAGCTCATGTGACATTCATTGCACGCCCTGTTACACTGTAGCACCGTGCATTGTGTGGCAGCTCTTGTGACATTCATTACACGCCGTGTTGCACTGTAGCACCGTGCATTGTGTGGCAGCTCATGTGAAATTCATTACACGCCGTGTTACACTGTAGCACCGTGCATTGTGTGGCAGCTCATGTGACATTCATTGCACGCCGTGTTACACTGTAGCACCGTGCATTGTGTGGCAGCTCATGTGACATTCATTGCACGCCTTGTTCCACAATAGCTGCGTGCTTTGTGTGGCAGCTCATGTGACATTCATTGCACGCCGTGTTACACTGTAGCACCGTGCATTGTGTGGCAGCTCATGTGACATTCATTGCACGCCGTGTTACACTGTAGCACCGTGCATTGTGTGGCAGCTCATGTGACATTCATTGCACGCCGTGTTACACTGTAGCACCGTGCATTGTGTGGCAGCTCATGTGACATTCATTGCACGCCATGTGACGACATGCTCATGCTGCAGTTATGCTCTAACGCTTTGCTCTATTATACATTAACGTCACGACTCAGCAACGTCTGCTTTTGCCATTCAGATGACGTCATCTACCTTTCTTGTCAGCACTTTCCTTTTACTCTGTGAATAGGACATTAGGACATTATGTAAATGTGCTTCCTATTTTCGTAGCGTCACTCTGAGATCCCGTCCGGCTTCCCATGGACAGCATTAACGTTAACCCAATTAGGCTTTTTACATATGTGCGATTAAAGCACTCTTCCATAGCTCGACATATACAACGACTCTACATGGTAATTCTATTAATATTGGCTACTATTTCCCCGTATTAATCTCCATGATGAAAATACCCTTCTATATCTCGACATATACAACGACTCTACATGGTAATTCTATTAATATTGGCTACTATTTCCCCGTACTAATCTCCATGATTAAAGTACCCTTCTACAGCTCGACACATACAACGACTCTACATGGTAATTCTATTAATATTGGCTACTATTTCCCCGTACTAATCTCCATGATTAAAGTACTCTTCTACAGCTCGACACATACAACGACTCTACATGGTAATTCTATTAATATTGGCTACTATTTCCCCGTACTAATCTCCATGATTAAAGTACCCTTCTACAGCTCGACACATACAACGCCTCTACGTGGTAATTCTATTAATATTGGCTACTATTTCCCCGTACTAATCTTCATGATTAAAGTACCCTTCTACAGCTCGACATATACAACGACTCTACATGGTAATTCTATTACTATTTGCTACTATTTCCCCGTACTAATCTCCATGATTAAAGTACCCTTCTTTATCTCGACATATAAAACGACTTTACATGGTAATTCTATTAATATTGGCTACTATTTCCCCGTACTAATCTCCATGATTAAAGTACCCTTCTACAGCTCGACACATACAACGACTCTACATGGTAATTCTATTAATATTGGCTACTATTTCCCCGTACTAATCTCCATGATTAAAGTACCCTTCTACAGCTCGACACATACAACGACTCTACATGGTAATTCTATTAATATTGGCTACTATTTCCCCGTACTAATCTCCATGATGAAAGTACCCTTCTATAGCTCGACATATACAACGACTCTACATGGTAATTCTATTAATATTGGCTACTATTTCCCCGTACTAATCTTCATGATTAAAGTACCCTTCTACAGCTCGACATATACAACGATTCTACATGGTAATTCTATTAATATTTACTACTATTTCCCCGTACTAATCTCCATGATTAAAGTACCCTTCTACAGCTCGACATATACAACGACTCTACATGGTAATTCTATTAATATTGGCTACTATTTCCCCGTACTAATCTCCATGATTTAACGGGTGGAACTGAAACGCCTCCAGTTAGTTGAGCAATGCTCGGAGAAGTAGCTCAAGTGTCTGCTCCCCCCGACCCACACAGAACCTACCTCATTAATTCTGTTGGCTTTAACATGACATAAAGCTGAACTCAGCATGTACAGTACACCTTAGAGCAAGGAGGTGGTCTTAAACTTGTTGGTTTCTGTTTATAAACGCCCCAGAGCCTTAGGTTTCAACTGATAAAATAAACATTAACCTGTTGTGAAACACACGCTGACATCTGACTTGTCATTTTAATTATGTCGCTTCATCTAATCGTCATCGATTACTGCAGCCTTTTCTAACAGATTAAGGTGCAGGTTAAAGGCCTGTAAACCATCACAGATACTGTCAGGCTTGTACATACAGTACAAACACCCTTTCGTTTGAACACTCACCGCTTGAGAACAACCTAGATGCCCTACGTAAAGAGCGAGCAATTTTCAAAGAATTTATTTTTTCGGATTGTCTGATCAGACAATCGGACGGCGCGTTTCGGCGCTAGACCTAACTTTTAACATCCAAATAATAAATTGACAGCTTGTTACACAAACATTCTTAAATCATAAAATAATTCTTTTTTCACCAAGACAAGATCAGAACAATACGAAGTTTTGAAAGTTTAAAAAAAAATATCCCGGAAGCAGGGTCACGCAAGGTCGTGGTTCTCGTAGCAGACGAATTTTCTGCATAGCGCTTGCTCTTTGAAGCCAACCTCCGCCGATATGTTCGTGTGACTGGCAGCCGTTTGTTGCGTTTTAGATTCAGAGGTACACAATAACGTGCTATTGCACATACAGCGAGTCGCATTGAAATCAAAAACTGACTACTAAATTGTGAAAAAAAGGAAAGTGGATCACACGGGTTCACGATGGCTCAGGGGTTAGATAAACCACGAAAACAGGTGTGTGGTTTACGCGAGCTAAATAGCCATTCAAGCGAACTGTGTCATTTAATACTAAATGCTATTGCAAGTGTATTCGCAAGTGTTTTCGATAACTGCATTTTTCATGAGAAGATTTAAATCGTTCTGTAAACCATTTGAAACGGACTGGGGCTTTAAGTCAACTAGCGGCAGATAATCAAACCCAAACATGCCAACACGGGTACATAAGGATGTTGACCAACTGTTGCGGTGATACCCCTCCTCACTGCCAGGTTCCAGTTAGTCACAGTACATGTATATGTACCTAAATCGGAAAAAAAACCTAATTACTTCATTCGTTAGCGACTATTACGTGTTTGATCCAGTTATACACACTACACAGTGAGCCTTATATCAAAGGGAAATGCGGAGTCTTAGGAACACACCGGTACCAACGTTAAGCTGAGTAGAGCAGCACGGGGTTAAATGCCCAGGTGAGGTCAAACGCCCACCACCGATATTTCGGACGGAGATGACATGACCGAGCGCGTCACTTCCTGCTTTTCTGACTTCGTTTACCAAGCAGACGGCGGGAACGTCTGCTTGGTAAACGAAGTCAGAAAAGCAGGAAGTCAGTGACGCGTTCGGTCATGTCATCTCCGAAATATCGGTGGTGGGCGTTTGACCTCACCTGGGCGTTTAACCCCGTGCTACTCTACTGGTCAAGAAACGAAGGCGCACGATGCTGCAACGTTGTTCACTGGCGTTCAGATTTATGTTTTAATCTCACTGATGGGAGACCCAGAGAATTGGAATCATCCCTGTCAACTTCAGACTCCTGTGGCCTGGTAAAACGATACTTTTCTTCACCCGTGTCAACGATGCAGGTCTGATATAACGCCGTCACCATGACTATGACATATATGACAGCTAGCGACCAATCACTGACACTGTACAGCAGGAAAAAAGGGTGATATACAGATATACACTGACGCAGCCACAAATCTATGGGACCAGGTGGTAGTAGTGACAGTGCGGCATTTCACGCCACAGGGACCAAATCAACAGGGCTTGCAAGGGCCAAGACGAAAAGGTGGAAACAAGCATTACACAATAATGTGAAATGTTTCAAGGTTATTGAACGGATTTTTGTCAACTACATTTTCCTTGTAGAAAAACGGTTAACCGCTTTGGCAAATCAGGTCACACAAAAATAGCCAAACAAACGGCAAGCAAAGAAGCGAGGGTTTAAAAGGATCGGTTATATAATCACAAACACACGAGGCAAACCCACACTGGCAAATATACACACCCCAACGCAATCACGACATAGGGACCTGTTCAGTCTTCCCTGTCCTCCATGTCTTTTTTTCTATCTCTGTTTCCGAGGCTGTCTGTTTATCTGCCTGTCAGTCTGTCTTGTCTGTCTGTCTCTCTGTCTGTCTGTCTGTCTCTCTGTCTGTCTCTGTCTGTCTCTCTGTCTGTCTGTCTCTCTGTCTGTCTCTGTCTGTCTCTCTCTCTCACTTGTGCTCTTTACATAGACGAGCTGTTAAATTAATTCTTTAAAAAAATGCATCTTTCTCTAAGTCTGATTATAAAAAATTAAAGATTCTTCCTATCAAATTAAGATTTACCTATAACAAAGGTGCAATGATGCATAGAATTATGTCAGGGAATGCACCTACACTCATTGCCTCAAATTTCAAACTGAATAATTCAAGAAAACTAAACAAAATAATTACCCCAACCCCTAGAATTGACCTGTACAAGTCAAGTCTTTCTTATTCTGGCGCCCTATTGTGGAACTCCATTCCTGATATAATTAAAATGCAAGTCAGTAAAACATCATTCAAGGAACTCTACATGCTGTTTCTCCTGCAAACAAGTAAATAATTCTGTGATAATATTTCATCATTGCTTGATATTCATAATGCATTTTGAAATGTCTTTTTTATTTGTTTGACATGTTAATTATGTAAATTGTATTGTAATTAACTTAACTTCTATTTCTTCTTGTTATAAATCGAGTTACCCTCAATGGGCGAGGGCCGGATGAAAAAAAGCATGTTTACATTGCTTATTCTGTTACCCTCGATAAATAAAGTTCAATTCAATTCAATTCTCTCTCTCTCTCTCTCTCTCTCTCTCTCTCTCTCTCTCTCTCTCTCTCTCTCTCTCTCTCTCTCTCTCTCCTCTCTCTCTCTATCTCTCTGTGTCTCTCTCTCTCTCATTGTTTTAGCAGTCTCCAAGCGGATTGTAAAACAAATGTGACAGCGGTATTACGCTGCAAACTCTGACCGATTGACAGATTGATAGTGAGGACAAAGCGATAAATCTGTCATCGTAACTTAACTCCCCTCACCCCCCTCCCTCTTCGACCCCCACATCTCCCTTACTCCCTCCTCTCCTCTTTTTTGCCGTCACCGGCCCATACCTCACACAGAACGCCATAGGCACGCGACACTAGTAAGGGGAATATTAAAAAAAATCCTAGCCACTAGTCTTCTTCCGGATTTTCCAATGCCTCTCTGCGGGTGGCCAAAAAGCCGTCATCATAGCGCTACCTCTTCAAGGATAAGATCCTGATTGGAACCTTGTGGAAGTTGACGACGTTGCAAGGCAAACCATGACTCATACAAAATTACATGTACATTGCTCAAAGATAAAGTAAGTGTGAGAAACTAAAGAATCTTTCAATCATCCGTTAGCCTCTCTATACAAGAAAAAGGCACTACAAAGACCGTCAGAAGACCACTCCTCCCGCCGCCCCCCCCCCCCCCCCCCCGATCAAACCCCATCTCTGTATGTCTCCATGAGTGTCATGTGCCTGTGACAGATAGGAATAAGGTGAGGGAGAATGACGTCACGAAATGTGTCGCGTTGTGCTGACATCCCACAGCTGTGTCCTCTGGATTCTGTGCTGACATCCCACAGCTGTGTCCTCTGGATTCTGTGGTGACATCCCACAGCTGTGTCCTCTGGATTCTGTGCTGACATCCCACAGCTGTGTCCTCTGGATTCTGTGCTGACATCCCACAGCTGTGTCCTCTGGATTCTGTGCTGACACCCCACAGCTGTGTCCTCTGGATTCTGTGCTGACATCCCACAGCTGTGTCCTCTGGATTCTGTGCTGACATCCCACAGCTGTGTCCTCTGGATTCTGTGCTGACATCCCACAGCTGTGTCCTCTGGATTCTGTGCTGACATCCCACAGCTGTGTCCTCTGGATTCTGTGCTGACATCCCACAGCTGTGTCCTCTGGATTCTGTGCTGACATCCCACAGCTGTGTCCTCTGGATTCTGTGCTGACACCCCACAGCTGTGTCCTCTGGATTCTGTGCTGACATCCCACAGCTGTGTCCTCTGGATTCTGTGCTGACATCCCACAGCTGTGTCCTCTGGATTCTGTGCTGACATCCCACAGCTGTGTCCTCTGGATTCTGTGCTGACATCCCACAGCTGTGTCCTCTGGATTCTGTGCTGACATCCCACAGCTGTGTCCTCTGGATTCTGTGCTGACATCCCACAGCTGTGTTCTCTGGATTCTGTGCTGACATCCCACAGCTGTGTCCTCTAGATTCTGTGCTGACATCCCACAGCTGTGTCCTCTGGATTCTGTGCTGACATCCCACAGCTGTGTCCTCTGGATTCTGTGCTGACACCCCACCAGTTGTTTGCATAATCTCTCACACCCATGACGGGACCAACCGACATGTTCTGTCATGCTGACCATCGACGCAGCCGTACGTTTGCAAGAGAGACAATTTAAATCCTTCCTGGCCATTTTCAGCATCTCATTATTCCAAGGCTTAAAGGTATCTCCATGCACAGGTATCTCCATGCTCAGGTATCTCCATGCTCAGGTATCTCC